>NW_020455704.1:35147-89669 GCF_003342845.1 Nothoprocta perdicaria
TGCCCTACTTTTGTAAGTCTGCTTTTTTTAATGTTTCAGTAACAGAGGTCTTCAGGAAAGCAAGATCCTCATTCATCTTTCCATTCATGCATGTAATGAAGATACTATTCTTTTTATTAGCTGCTGCTTTAGATCCAAAAGTTCAAATGAGTTTTAACATAATTTTAACTTGCCTGATGGTATTTTTTTTTTTTAGCTACTAAATATCTTCTACAGCTTTCCTGTCATTCTGTAGATACTTCAGCTTAAGAGATAATGCAGTCAAGTCTTTTTGTACCTTTTGTTCAGTGAAACCCTTAGTTTGTTACAAGTGCTGCTGTTCTGCTGGTTGTATTTGTTGGTTTAAAACCTTACTGAGAACAGTAGCTAATGGCACGTGCAACTGTCAGTTTGTGGATCACCTTATGTACAATAAAAGCGGTTTGATGTTATTTAAAAACTACTGAGTGGTGGAGCCCACGATTTGCTAAAAAGTGGCGTGTTTCCCTTCTAGACCAGGTGCAATGGAAGCTTATCGGAACTTAGTGCTTTTTATTTAACATGAGATATTGAGGCAATGGGCTGCACAAACCTACAAAAGAACAAGACACCTTGAAGATATTGGTAGAAGGTGAGTTTGGAGAAAGGCCCTTTGTCAAATGCAGGACAACAAACAAACAGGCAGAACACAGGAGTTTACGTTAGCCTTTAGTGTARAAGTCTGGGTTGGGTAAGAAAGAAAAAGGTGTTCAGGAATTGCGGGGGTAGGAGGAGAGGAGCAGCCTCCACTGGCGATGGGGAGCGGCAAGAGGTGCCCTCRCCAAGGGGGCTGCTCCGAAGCGCGCGGGGGTCTGTGACCTGCAGGATCTTTGCCAGGCCCAAGGAAGGATCCGTGGAGATGAGGAAACCGAGGTGCAGGAATGCACGTGTTAGAGTTTTGTTAGCATCTGTACAGCTCAAGCGCTGTCAAAGAGTGACTCGTGTCATGTGCTAATGCACATTCCCCGGAGAAGTTGGCTTCTCCGAGTGATTTTTTTCTAGGGACGGAGCTCTGAGGAAGGGCTGTGGTTTGGGCAGAGGGAAGCTGCGCTTGCCTGGCTGCTCAGTGCGTGGGCCATGACTCCAGAGCCCTGCTCCTTCACCAGGAATGCTCGAGGTGTGCGGGCAAGGGGCACTCGCGCACGGGGCTCTGCGCTGGCGGAGCCTGAACAAGATTTTAGGTGCAAGCAGGGAGGAAATGGTACTTTAAGTAGTTTCTAATGATATATAAGATTCTCTTTCAACTTCGGTGGTAGCAGCAGCAGCAGTAAAAGTGATAAGTGGTGTTGGTGCACCAAGTGTTTCRCTAGTAGCACCTCTAACCAACTGCTTTGTAAGATACTGCACACTAACGTCTTAAATCTTGCAAGGAAGGGTAGGACTCCACATACAAAAACTTTCCTACTCTGGAATTTTCTATTGCATTTTAACCGCATTTTTCTTGCATTTTTTATCCTTCCTTCCTTCCTTCCTTCCTTCCTTCCTTCCTTCCTTCCTTCCTTCCTTCCTTCCTTCCTTCCTTCCTTCCTTCCTTCCTTCCTTCCTTCCNTCCTTCCTTCCTTCCTTCCTTCCTTCCTTCCTTCCTTCCTTCCTTCCTTCCTTCCTTCCTTCCTTCCTTCCTTCCATATTCCGGTACTAGCACGTAGCTCCCTGTTGCTGCCTTTAGATTTTTGATTCTGAATCAGCCTGATGCTTGTGCGTGTGAACCTGATACAGTTTATATTCACTTTGTGTTTATACGCCCAAAGCTTTCCTTTTCACTTGGAAAGGTTTCTTTGTTTCTTTCTTGAGAAACATTGTATTTGGAGCTAAATGATCCCTTAGGCCCTTGGAATAGAGGAATACATTGTAGAGGCTGCCGGTTTCAGTGTTTCCAAGACTTCAGTTCTAGAAGAGAGTCCTCTCTGAAGCCATTTATCTCTAGGTGTGTAGTGTTAGTCCAGCATTTCTAAGGAAATGAAGACTATACATTTTACTCCGAGGCATGAAAAAAAGCCTGAAACAAACATGAAGTCTTGAAGATAAATCTTAACACTGAAAACTAAGTATTTGCCCTCCAAAAGTCATCTTTTAATACAAAACTGCACAACTGGCTACGATTTACCTTCTCTTTATTTAGGCTTAAAAAGATCATACAAGTATGGTAGTAAGACCTAACCATAGTTTCTGATTCACAAAGATTTTCTTTTAAATCTTGTATTCCTTTGAGGTTTTTTTTTTTTTTTTTTTTTTCTGAAAATATAGTTATGTGTGGACCAGTATGCAAAATAACATGGAAGAGGCAGCAAGAGAGGAGGCTTAACCAAAAAATGGTAAAGATGTTGAATCGGATTAGACATACTGGGAAAGCAGAGGAGATGGTCTTGGCTTGCTTTGCCATCTGACTGGAATGAAAGCCGGAATACCTATGTCATGGGTACYCAKATATGTGTGTTTATATGTAATATTTAGCAGGTTCCTTTTTATCTATGAAGCTGTTTGGGACTGGTCTTGCCCTTCTGGACTTGGAGCAAGGGGGCAGGTGGATTCACAGTAATGCCTAAATTATCACTAAATGTTACGCTTAAGGAGCTGAATCCTGCCCTGGGTGTCTGCAGAGTAGGTGTCTRCATGTTGGCTGGGTGCCTGGTTTCCATTATAGTCTATATGGTTCTACAGTGGGACTTTTTCAAATATACTTCCTCTCTGTCCTTCTGTTACCAAGAACTAAAATTGCCCCACTGTTACCAACACCTGAAACATATAGAAGGACTGAATGTGTCTGTGTTTTCATTCAGGGCTGCAGCAGATCAGTCTGTAAAACAAAAAGGTTTTCCCCAGCATAATGGTAGGTGCTACAATTCTGTACAGCTCAGATACCAGAGTAGAAAACTGTCCAGTTATTGGATGCAGAGCATGGMGAAAGAAAACCTGAATATACCTGTGAATCATATGCAAAATATAAGGTAAAATGCATGTCTATTTTAAAGACTTTGAAATGCTGAGGTATTGATTGGAGATGTTTCCCTGGTTGCTTTCAGTCTAACGTTTCATTTTTCATGAGCCAGAAGTGCGCCCTTCAGGAAGGGGGTCAAAAGGCCAACGGCCTCCTGGCTTGTGCTAGGAACAGCGTAGAAGGGGCTGGAGCCCAGACCTCACGAGGAGCRGCTGAGGGAGCTGGGGTTACTCAGTGTGGGCAAGAGGAGGCTCCGGGGAGACCTTGTCGCTCTCTACAACCACCTGAAAGGAGGCTGTAGTGAGGCCGGGGTYGACCTCTTCTCCAGAATAACTACCGATGGAGCAAGAGGAAATGGCCTCAAGCTGCACAGCGGAAGGTTCRGGTTAGAAATCCCTTAGGAAGGATTTCTGCATGGAAAGAGCAGTGAATCCTTGGCACAGGCTGCCCAGGGAAGCGGTGGAGTCACCGTCCCCGGCAGTGCATAGGAAACGTGTAGGGGAGGCGCTTGGGGACACGGTTTAGCAGGCAGCGTGGTGAAGGGCTGACGGTTGGACTCGATGATCTTGAAGGTTTTTTCCAGCCACAGAGATTCTGTGATTCTATGATTTTAAGTCAGAACACAGATGTTTATTTGAAATGTGCATGCTCTGTATCACAGCACTGTGTTGGTTTGTCTAAATCAGGAAATTTGCAAATWAATTCTGAGACAGCAAAGCACTGAGTAATCTAGAAACTTTATCTCATTGCTTTATCATATATAATTTACTTTTAAGGAAATATGGGTTTTGATTATTCTGTTATTGACACATAGTGTTTTAAACAATTCAATGAAGAAACAGTTRCTTTTTGTCCAGGTCACTAGGACAGAAGGATGTAGCCTTCTTACACCTCAATACTATACCTTGGCATTGGTGTCCTTTTTATTTTTCATGAAGATAGGAAATCAATGGCAAAATGAGACTCCACACATGCAAAAAAGAAAAAAAGAAGTCTAAAATGAATGTAAGTATGTATCCTTCCACTTCTGGTTTCCTTGAAACAAGTTTTGTAGTATTTSTAGATTTTTTTTCAGTATATTTATTTTTTTCCACTATCATTAACTTCTGTGGGTTGTCTTTTAACTGATTTTCTTGCAGTTGCCATGAAGCTTACATGTTTTCAAAAACATGATGATAACAGCATGTGTAGATTATATTTTCTTGCAAAGCTCTGTTGTTTTGCTGAAATGGACGGCAATCTCATTTCAGAGAATGAAAACCGATTTTTGACTGATCATCAGTTCCTTTAATGAAGTGATAAATATMATCTCTTGATTGACTTGGCTGGGCTTGATTTCCCCACTCCACCTGGCAAAATAAAGAGCTGTTTTCATCACTTTGCCATCCTTTAACAGAACCTTGCAGAGAGCAGCATGTATGTCAGAGAAGCACTTCACTGCTTTGTGGAAATATTGTTAGTAAAAAACCCAGTGAGTTCCCAGGATAAGCATCAGAAACACCATGATGGCTGTTCTTGCAGGTGCATTTGYCACTTTGCATAATCACATTTTCATTTTGAGATAGTTGTCCTCATGGTGAGACTCCCCTCTTCCTTTTTAATCCCTAGACATTTGTTTGGTATGGGAGTGAGAATTGATGGTGGCTTTTCCTGTGACTGAGTACCGACACTCTGGTTCATTCAGCTGGGGCCCCAGGGGCTCCCTCTTCTAGACAGCGCAGACTCCTGCAGGGGTTAATCTGAGCCTTCAGGCTGCGTTTAGCTGCTTTGTTTTAGTGAAAACCTGCACATTTGAAAATTCTGTGATGTGACAAATATTTAGGCACATTTCTGCTTCTTATGAATAAATAAATGCTACCAGATTCAGTCAAAGATGCTAATTCTCACTGAGGCTGAGTAAGATCACATATTTATTGTACTCCACTCAGGGAAACATTTGAATAGTGAGAAGGGATTAGTCCTGACTATAAGTAACAAGGAAATTAATCTTGAGAGAGGAAGGTGTTGTCCTCAGCTTCTGTTTGAGGAAGCCCAGTGAATCTGAAATAACTCTTTACAATTTTTGGTACTGAGAAATATAAAAAAAACTCTGATCAGGAGGAGCAAAAGGCTAGCCAAACATCAACCAGATCATCCATTCAAAATTACATAGGTTTAATAGGTGGCTTGAGTAGTGGTAGTCTATGCTTCAAAATAAGACGGTGAGTGAAAGGAAGGTTCATTGAAAGTTAGTATCCTTAGCTTCAATCTATACTATTTTGGTTTTGCTAGTTCTTATGAATAAAAACTATGAATTATATGTCAATAGTCCATAGGAATAGGTAGATGTTGCTTATATATCCTTTTCTGACCAAAGAGGTGTTCTGTAGAAGATGAACTGTTGGAATTGTAAAACTTTGATTTAMAACATGTTCTCCTGCCCTCTAGTGTTCAAGCGCTTTCTGGTGACAGTGCAGTATTYGTGTCCAAGGTGAGATAATTGGTATTTTGCCAATTTCTGCTGTCTTTCAGAACACTGAGACTTGTTAGTGAGCCTTAGTGGAAGTGGAAAATTACCCTGGAAGGTCAGTATGTGATTTGGGCTTTCGGCAGTGGCGTGCAGCTTCAGAATGCTTTTCTATTTCACAATCATTATTGCATACTACTCTTTGTTTTCTTTTGTTTTCCCTTACCCAGCAGGACACTTCTAGTGTACTTCCCACTGTCTAATGCCTGTATTTTTAAAGGACTCATGTTGGGCAGTGATTTTTTTTATATGCTTCCTATCATAACCATCTATATTAATTCAAACAGATATAAAAGTAAAACACACAGTAAAATTGGTCTATTTTAAAAACTTCTATATAGAAATAAAAGAATAATTTTTAGTGGTTTGTTGCAAATAAGTAAATAAATAAATAAAGTGAATGTGTTATTTATCCACATTGCCTAAACCTGTCTTTGTAGCATAGTGATAAACTTGGGAACTTGATTGGTGGCAGCATCAATAATAAGACCATCTGTAGAGAATTTCTGAGCGGAGATCCCTAACTGAAGAAGCCTTCTATAATTGCTACTTGCACAGAGTATCTTCTGAAAAAGCAAGAACCAATTTGGGTCCTATTGAGGTGAATGGGCCAAGATTTCAGGTCAGTGCTCTAACARTGAATTACTTTACTTTCCTCAGGCAAATCAGGCCCAGCGTGGTTGTTTGATTTGTTCATTTTCTTGCAGTTCTCTTAACACAACTCCTAAACATTTTTCCTTCTGTTTTTAGGGAGAGACTTCACTTTTAAAGTATTTGTGATCTTGTGTTCACTTCATCAAATGAGGAATCCATAAAAATGAGAGTTATTTATTTCTGATGCATGAAATATAAATATGTGTGCTGGCTTTTTAGAGTATAACTCCAGTGAACTCAAACTCGTCTAACAAAAACAATGCAAATATAGACATTGGTGACCTGACTACACAGTGTGGTCTTATCTGCTTGCCTTGGCGTCATTAGTCACTGCTGTACTCTACCCTTTACAGTTCAATCTCTTAATTAGCCACTTGTTTCACTTGTTTTGCTGCGTTTTCTTTCTTTTGGAGGAGAGGGAGATGGAAGTACCTGGTTACATACAAGCTGAACTAGTCACTGTACATCAGGTCATGGCTACCTCTGGTATAATCTGCCTCTGCAAAGGTTATTGGGGTGTTTGGAGAGCTGTCCCCATACCCACTCATTAACACTTCAACCCCAAGATAAAAATGTTGTCATAAAGTTTTGACCTTTCTGACTTCATTTTTCTCTCTAAGCATATTTACTTTCACAGCCAGTTGACACGTTCTGTAATGACTGCATCAAATTGATGGTTGTTTGATACCATGCTGACCAAATACCTTTGTTTGATACCATGTTGACCTGTTCAACCAGGCAAAAGTGAAGGAAGAGGGCGAAGCAATGGGAAAACACTTCAGATTTCCTATGGTAACCTGTGGGGTACATCTGCTACGTTTTGATGCATCCAGTGCATTTCCCCCAATGAATGGCATCTGCCCTGATGAATGGCAGATGACAGAACTGAGGGGTTTTAGAAGTGTTAAGTAAGTATTATCTACAAATGTGGATTAAAATTACTATTCACAGTAAGGTAATAGTAAGTCACCTTACTGTGAATAGTAAAGGTGTGGGATAGATGAGTGGACRGGGAGGTGGATTAGGAATTGGCTCGATGGCAGGGTGCAGAGAGTGGTTGTCAATGGTGCGGAGTCCAGCTGGAGGCCTGTACTTAGTGGTGTCCCCCAGGGRTCAGTTCTCGGTCCGGTCCTGTTCAACTTATTCATTAACGACCTGGATGAAGGGCTGGAGTGCTCCCTCAGCAAGTTTGCCGACGATACCAAACTGGGTGGAGTAGCTGATAGCCCTGAGGGCTGTGCTGCCATCCAGAGGGACCTGGACAGACTGGAGGACTGGGCGGTGAGAAACCTCATGAGGTTCAACAGGGGCAAGTGCAGGGTCCTGCACTTGGGGAGGAATAACCCTGGACACCAGTACAGATTAGGGGTTGACCTGCTGGAGAGCAGTCCCGCAGAGAGGGACCTGGGTGTCATGGTGGACGACAAGTTGGCCATGAGGCAGCAGTGTGCCCTGGTGGCCAAGAAGGCCAACGGGATCCTGGGGTGCATTAAGAAGAGCGTCTCCAGCAGGTCGAGGGAAGTGATCATCCCCCTCTACTCAGCCCTGGTGAGGCCACATCTGGAGTACTGCGTCCAGTTCTGGGCTCCCCAGGACAAGAGGGATGTGGAGCTGCTGGAGAGAGTCCAATGCAGGGCTACCAGGATGATCAGGGGCCTGGAACATCTGCCCTGTGAGCAAAGGCTGAGGGAGCTGGGCCTGTTCAGCCTGGAGAAGAGGAGGCTGAGGGGGGACCTGATCAGCGTGTATAAATACCTCAAGGGAGGCAGTGAGGAGGAGGGGGCGGCCTCTTTTCAGTGGTGGCCAGCGATAGGACTAGAGGAAACGGCCACAAGGTGAGGAACCAAAAGTTCCACAGGAACTTAAGAAAACACTTCTTGACAGTGAGGGTGACAGAGCCCTGGCACAGGCTGCCCAGAGAGGTTGTGGAGTCTCCTTCTTTGGAGATCTTCCAAACCAGCTTGGACGCAGCCCTGTGCCACGTGCTCTAGGTGACCCTGCGTGAGCAGGGGGGTTGGACTTGATGACCTCTGAGGTCCCTTCCAACCTTGGGCATTCTATGATTCTATGATTCTAAGATTTTAACTAGTAAGATTTTGTTGCAGTAGGGACCCAGTTAGAATTTCAGAATTGTGACACAAAATAATTTTGACACATTAAATTATTTATATGTATATACACATACACACACAAACACACACTAAAAACAGTAAAAGCAGTAAAACCTGCCTAGAATCTGAAAGTTTCTCTTTTGCTCTGTACTTGATTCCCACATTCCCCTCTCCTTGCCTTTCACTCACCTGCTCCACCSTATGGATCTGACTGTCCCTTCCTTTTAGTAGCCCTGAGTGGTTCTCATCAGAAATATCTATCCAGCATTTGATACACTTTGAAATCTCCAAATGTAGACTCAGATTATTCCTGCAATAGGTACTATGCCATAGTATTTTGTGAAAAATATGATCAAATATTAATCACACACATAGCAGTGGGTCTGACTGCAAAAATTCTGTACCAAGATGTTGCTAAAGTGAAATACCTTCAACAAATCTGCCATCTAGATTTCCATAACAGATGCCAATGGAAGTTGTGGCAGATGGGGTTTTTGTTGGTCTGGGGTTTTGATAAGGGGTTAGAAAACAATAGCTGCAGCCCCAGTCCTCAACCAAGCAATGGAAACCAGGCCTTAACAATAGAGCCAAGACTATGGTGGCCAACTGAGGTGGACCAGGGCAACAGGGCTCTCTTGGCTGTCCTGTTATGGCCTTTCTTTGCATCCCTGCTGCTATTTTTTCAGCACAGAAGAAGATTAATTTCAGGCTGGTTTAGTTGATATTATTTAACTCCCTTCTAACAGAAAGTGACACTAGAGGTCACTGTAAAGCACGGTTAGAATGGGTCTTGGGAACAGAGTGTATTTGCACACTAAGCCCACATTCCTAATACTGATATATTGACTGTTCTGAAACCTGACTATATTTTATTTTTTCTGTCTATTTTATTTTATCTGGAAGGACGTTTGAAAAAATAAATACAAAGATTAAACAAAGAAACAATGAAAAAATATATCTTCTGATTTGTGGGACATCTTTGCAGAGGCCTAACTTCTGTTTGTAATCTTCCATATTCATGTGTCACCATGTTCAGTGGTCTTCCACACAGTTTTAATCTCAGTGTAGGTTCATGGAGCCAAACCAAACCCATCCCATGGTATGGGGCATGCCACAAAATCATACCGGTAAATAGGGTTTGAGGATGTTCAGCCTCTCACAAAACTGGTACTCTGAGCTCCTCTTCAGCATGACAAATAGACAGAACCCTGTTCCTGTGGTATTTTGCTTTTTGGTAGAGATTATTTTCAAACTGAACATATCTGTGAGGTATTCCTTAGTCTCTGCTGTTTTTTACATAAATGAGAGTTGCACCAGCCTCAAGTCTTTGTCCCAAACTACATGAGAAATAAAAGCTTTCTACGGCCTCCAATATTTTCATCTGGCTCCGCRTGCGAGGCTGCAGGCGCTGACTTGTGCTGCGCGGGCACACCTCTTCGGGCCGCATGTCTTTCTTCAGCAGTATCGAATTGTGTGATCAGGATGTACTGCAGGGGAAGGCTGCAGCCCCAGAAAGCCTCTTGTTCCAGCAGGGCCCGTTCTGTTTGTGCAACAGGGCCCTGGGAGGCGCAGCCTTTGCTGCCTTGCCGGAGGAGCACCGGAGGAGCCGGGGCCGCTGGTCTGGGGGCAGGAAGCTGCTGGGGCGGCCGAGAGAGATTGAGGCAGAGCCCAAAGGACTTGATTTTCGCGCGTGAAGGCTCAGGCTCRACAGGGCTGCTTCCCAAGTGTGAGGGTAAGTGCTTGCTGCACACGTCAGGAGAGTGGCTCCTAAGTGATATCCTTCCTCCTTTCCATTCTGTTGCTCTTCAGCATTGGAGAGGATCAAAGAACAGCAATGTGTTCCTCCTGGTAAGGGCAGCTTCAAGTAATCCTGGTGGTTTGCAACTCTCAGTACTGAAAAACTGACCCCCTTTTTGTTTTTTTTTTCTCTGCAGTTTTTAAACTGAATCYGAAAAGGAAATAAGAAGGAAAAATCAGAGCCCTGCCCCAAGGCATTTGTGGTCTACAGCTGTTGTGAGGAAATGCTGAAACTACAGCAAAGTAATTCTAGCAAGGATGTGCTGTGATGCCTTTAATTCATTTGCTGGTCTAGGTTGTGTGGATACATGGGTAATAGCATTTGTCTTTCAGGTTGGATGTGTTTTTTAATAGGCTATGTCCAATTAATGCAAATATCTTAGGGAATGTTTCTGGTATCAATGGGCAGAACTGTAATCATTGGGTATTAGATACTGGAAATGGGAGACAGTCACACCTACAAGCACATTCACAAATGTCTACAGAGGAAAAATCTGGTTGATCAACAGGACACTAGGACACTAACTCACCTACACTCAAAATTTTACCTGGTGACKTTACAAATAATTTATCTTTAGACAGGAAAAAGTAGTAGTGGTGAAAGAAATTAATATTAGGAGGGGGAAGGAGAAATATCCTCAGGTTTCCACATGGATTGGGAAGACATGGAAGAGTGTWTCCTAGGGTGCTAGTAAAGGGCAGGAAGGTACGTGAAGTGATGTACACATAATGTATATGTGTAATGCTAGCAGTGTATAATCCATGAGCAGTTTAATTCTCTGCACTGAGAGAGGGTGAGGATATTGTTTTAATTACTTTTTATAAATGAACAAAGCAATGTTGGTATTGTAGCAATGACTGCAGGCTGCTTTTATTTAGGAATGATTTAGGTTGTTTTGTTCAGATCTGGCCAGGAGCCCATAAAGAAAATGTTGGCCTGCTCCACTGTTTGCATGGAGAACAAAAAAACCTATACTGTGGATGAGGTTTTACCTGGGCTGGGGCTACATGCCATGAGCTTTTTCTCTCAAAGTAAGTCTCATAAGCCTTATTCTATCACACATTCAGTAAAGTTCATTTCACTTCTGCCTGTGATATTTCCTAATTTACTCTTCCTCCCATTGCTTGCAAGAAGATATGTGCATGAATACACATATCTGCTTGTCCTTTTCTCCCRAGATAAATTAATACAAGTCAGAGAGACTGGGATGTGTTCCCTGGTAGATTAATCTAACCCCCCTTAGCTGTTCTTCGAAGGCCAGAGATACAAATCCTCTTTCTGGTCTTGTGAATCTCTTCTGTCCCTGGGAACCCAGCTCCCAAAAGAAAGTGCTGGGGGTTACACGCTTGGTGACACTGCAACCAGTCAGTGAACTCCCCTTGCTGAGGTATTTGTGATATATCATTAGGTTGCTCTCTGCTACACTAAAATTCACAGGAAAACAGATTTCACAGAATAATCCACTTTCCTAATAGATGCCTCTCCAAAAAATATGGCAGGAACTGGAACGTCATTCATCAAGTTCAGATTTAATATCTCATCTGTTCCCGAGCGGAGCCCGAGGCTACGGCAACATGTTTCCTCGTGACGAGATGCGATCGGTTATCTGGCTGCTAAGAGGTGGCATTTCCGTCGGCTTGGCGTGGCTCTGGAGAGGTCCATGTTTTATAACCGCTGGGTTGATCATTCCTCTAGAGGAAAGCATTCCCGTGGGATCGCGGCCCACCAGCCCCGTCGCAGGCCGCTGTAGGCGCTTGGTGCTCCTCGCTGACGGGTCCTCCTTCAGCGACGCTCCTGCCTCCCGCTGGTTGTGACAATGCCAACACCTCCTGGCTTCCCGACCGGGCTTCATTCAGCGGCTCTCCGGGCACGTACAAGTGTTCGTTTCCCTCCGGATCTCTCAAAACCTGCCCGGAGATCCCAGCCAGGAGGCTGTGGCTGCAGGGGAGGGCCTGTGCTGTGGAGGAGAGACTTGAGGAGAGGGCCCAGGCGCAGCACGCGCGCTGTGTCTCTCAGCAGCAGCTTTCTCTGGTTTATCAGATTTCATTACTCAGTTGATGCAGGGGTTTGCACTGTGCCTGTAAGCGGCAGGTAAGGAATTCCCCTGGAGGAGGCAAGCTCCCTGCTGCCACGGAGCCCGTTTCTGCACGTTCCCCTTGCCTTTTCGCTCCTCCGGCCTGGCACTGGGTGACGGGAATGGGACTAGCGCTGGGCAAGGAGAGCTCATGGGGCTTTGCTCAGGGGCTCGTGGAACCAAATTGTGAGTTACTCCTTCCTGCATTGGGATCATAGCAACCRGTACCAAAGATTTGGGCCATGGACACGACCCATCTGATCAGAGGCACCCGGTTTTCTCGTGTTCATTGCCGTGAGAGGGAGAGCCTGATCTACAGCACCCTGCACTGGCCKTGTTTTCCTCGGGCGCCTTCCCTCGCTCGCCCAGGCCGCAGACCCAGCTGATGCCCCGGCCCATGTTCTTCTGTTCACAGTCCTGGCGGCGAGACCGCCCTGCGCTCGTCGTGTTGAGGGTAGATGGGCGTTAGCTCTGCTGTGCTCGGGCTGCTCCCGCRTTCCTGCTGAAGGAAACCAATCTGTTGTGAGGGAGCACAGTAACCCCGAGTGTCCAAAGCGTGTCAGAGCTGCCACACGTGAAGACAGCCTGATGTGCTGGGGCTGCTGCTCCACTGTGCCCAGCACTTGTAGTGACTGGTAACCGAATTCTCCATCAGTGCTGTTGTGACAGCCTAGCCCCCAAAACAGAAGGGTGACAGATTACAACTTAAAATGGTGCTCTTTCCTCCAAAGGGATAGAGTTGGTAGGCTTATTTAAAGGCAAAACCACGTGTATTTTTGTTTTGTTTTATCTTCTTATGCTGATCTCTAAACAGCCCTGTACTCTCTTCTGAATGAATTCACGCTGCTTTCTGGGCTCTCCATCTTAACAGATTGAACTAAGTGCAACTCTGCAGCTTTGCAGAAATGGGAGTTTCCAAATCCACTTCCTAGAACTTGTCACATTTGCCACAATCAAATCAACAGTGTCAAACTGTGCAAGCGGGTCACAGAAGCAGGGCTCTAGAAGACTTGCATTTCGCTTCTGTTGGATAGAAATTCCCCATCTGGCAACCAGAAGGAGTATATATGTGTGATACACAGAGAGAAGTACTTCTACTATTCATGAGACTTGCTTCATATGTATTCTGAGGAACATGGAGTTCTGCAGAGGTCCTAGTCACTTCTGTGGACAATATGCCTATAGTTAGTGATTTCCTAGTCTTTCTAAGGCCATTAAAATACTTATTCCCATGTGGGAACTGCTTGCTGCTTTCTTCTGTGCAAATATATATATGTATTTTTTCATTTTCGTGATTGAGCCAAAATGTATTTCCAGTCAAGCAAAGTGCTTGTTTGGGTGTATAGTTTTAGAGATGGAGTAGGGAATGGCTTTTAAAGTGCTAATAAGTTGAAGTAAATTGGAAAAATTCAAAACTGAAGTTATCAAAGGATATACRTTTCGTTTATATATGGGTGTGTTTTATTTCTGATGTTCAAAACAGTCTTATTTATAGAAAAAAAATCCTTTTAGCTTTAAAGTTTAACCAAAAATATGCTTGGAAGCATTCACTTGTTTGAGGCTTTCTGCAGACCACTAAGACTGAGGAGCCGATTCATGGGCTGAAAAGGTGGGACATGACAGGAGCTCTGAGGTGCAGCTTTCCCATGAGCTTTCGTTAGGTCRAGTAAAATGTTAGAGAAATTAAAACACGCTCTTCTCCACCCCCTTATCCCATCTAACAGTTAATCACACCTGCCCCCATGTGTTTGCGGGTGTTTATTTTGTGCAGCTGCTGCAAGCAAGCCGGTGCCAGATGGCAACCTCGCTCTCTGAGCACAAAGAAAAGAAGTGAAAGCAGCATGAGGAGCCTGGGCCTCCACGTGACGGCCTCCCCTCCGGTAAGGCCCTGATCCTGTCCCCCATGGGAGTTTCCTAGAGGAAGGGCTTGTAAAGTCAAGCCTTGCTTATGCTTTATCCTAATGCAATGAGCCTTTGATTTCACTGGCTTGGACTTCTTGCCATTACTGTGTGGTCAGGTGAACAACGGAAAAGAATGTTATTGAARGAGAGGCAAATGTCTTCATTCAGATTTGATCATCTGATGAATACACAGAACCATGCTTAGACAACCAGGAAAAGAACGTTTTGTTTGTTAGTTTTGCTTTCTGTCTAAAAGTGCCAGCTGCTTTTGAAAACAGGGTACTTTATTGTACCTAATTTTAATATCACAAGTTTGAAATACTTTTTTCCTGACTCCCATGTTTGACATGTGGACCCTGAATATTGCAATGAGAACATTCACTGCATAGGATCTACCAAATATTTCTAACTCAAATGTCTACTTCTAGTATTGCAGGCATGAAAGTGAAATTCTTGTAAAAGGACCTAACTATGAGCAATTTTTTTTAGGTATATATGTTTACAAAATTAGTAGCAGAATCATTCAGCAGTAGCATTCTGAGAAATKATGGTCCTCAAAATAAGATCTTGTTTACAGAGTAATTATTAGTTGCATCAGGATTGATATCTTATACTATGGAAAAAATGTGCAAGTGTGCATCTATGCCAACCTTGCTCCTTTTYTCAGAAAGGTCAGAGGATAAAAGTATTATGCCCTGTCAGGCAGCCAGTGCCATTCTACAGCTSTTATTAGCTGTACTCAGCATAAAAGAAACAGGCTCTTGCCTTCAGCTCACAAAATCCAAGCCTGAAACAAGTTGTGAAAAATATTCAGTCAAGATCTCTAACACTTTTGAAATCGGTCTTGGTTCAAGTCCACACTGGCTCTGTGCACTTGCACTCATTTGCTAAAATTTTCTTTGTCTGATGTTTTCCAGCAAAGATTTTCTTTTTCAGAAAGGGTTTTCTTAGCCATACCCGAGGAAGAACAGACTTGCAGAGATTTTCGTGACTGGCATTATAATTTGATCTGTGTTTTATTCTCTTTCGCCTGACACCTTCAAGGATTTGCCAAAATCATGTTGATTTTTCACAGCTGAGGTAAGGCCTATTTCAGTGGACGTTTCCTGACTACCATAAACGATCGGATGGACAGACAGGCCACTGCCCAGCGCAGCACATCTGCGTCGACAAGGACGCCAAACCACTCCAGAGGCCTGCCAGCTTGGGGGATTTTAAGGAGGCTGAGCTTTAACTCAAATCAGCTAACCAACACTAACTAACTCAATAGCAGAGRTGAAGTAATTTGAACTTGAACTTGACGTGGAAGCTTGCTTTCAATATTGCCAGGATATGCTTAGYGAAAAAAGGAGACGGAGCAGCTGCAAAAGCAGCAAAGCTGCAGGGACCCTGGCTAGTGGGTAACCATTATTTCCTGAGGGCTTGCACCCTGTTTGCTTCCCCTTCCTGGTGAGCGTTTGCAGGTGTTTGTGTAATGTACCCCAGCTACAGCTGCACCCAGCGTGCTGTGTAGATACTCCTGCCTGCTGGCCCCAAACTGGGGCCCCCCAGTGTCCTCAGGGACACCCCTCACCTATGCTCTTTAGCACTGCAACCTGTTCGTATATATTCTAATTTACGCTAATCTTYGTGTTGAGACCTAGGAAAGAGTCTAGAGAGGAAACTGTTGTTACATGGACCCTTAGAAGATCACAGCCAGGTCTGCTGTGTGCACTTCCGTCATGCAAAGGGCCAGCAGAGATGGGAAAACTGAATGAAACTAAGGGTTGGTAATGACCTGTTCTGCAAATCCCAACTTCTGCTCCTGGCGGCGTTAGGAAATCAGCAGGATYGGTTTGACAGAAGTGTAGCGAGCAGAGCCGGAAAGGCGGCGGGTTGGGAAACGAAAAACTCTGGGATGGCCTGGCTCCCTGCGCTGGCTCCGGCCGCGAGGGCAGCGCTGCCAGCTGAGCTCCGGAGCGGCACCGGGGAATTCCGCTCAATGGGCTTTGATTTGTGCACATGTGTGCCGGTTTGATGTGGCAGGCACAATTCCAAGCGCCTTCCAAATCAGGCCATTGTCCTTAAGCCCTAACACGCAGATAATGCTGCCGGGGGATAATCAAAGCAATCTCGGTGGTATTGAAAACCGAAACTCTTGAGGGCAGGGTTTAATCAATGTGTTATTGAAACTGAAATGCAGCCTCACTGCGGTGATTGTATCTCTAGGTGCTATACTTAATTCATAAAGAAAACGATGAGTTTTGAAATTGAAATGAGGCGCTCAGAATCTGCTCATTGATGAAGAATGCAATATTAATTTTGTAACGGTTGCAGGCGTCAAAGAAGTAGATAAGAAAGAACAAAAATCCTTCTTGCCAGTTCTTGGGATACCTTTCAACAGATTCAGATGCAGCAAAACATTGCAGAATGTAGCAGTAGTTTGCAAGTGGCATCTCTATTTTTACAGAGATTGCTGTTGTTCTATTCCTTTAACAATGTCTGGATATGTTAGACGTCTAAGTGAAGGAAAGACTTCTTTTAAATACTTCCCTACAGGTTCTGTAGTATTTTCCTCTTGTATTTTTCAGGCAGGTGAACAGGTGGGAATGGATGCATAGGTATAAATACATGTGATATCTTATAATGGCAGTAGTCATATGCAGGGTGGGAGAATAACCTTTACATTTGAGCGTATACATTTTCCTAATAAAATTTTCTAAAAATTTGGCAAGATTTGCTTCAATTAAAAAGAATCATGTTTCAAAAGAAAATACCACAAAGTAACAAATCTGTGTTATATTCAGCTAGTAAGGAAGTAAGGGATGATGCAGGATATAAAAGTGACTAGGACTTTCCATTCCTGTTTTCCTTCCTCATTTAACTTTTCTTTGGCTTCTTTGGCCAGAAGTAATGCACGTGGGCTGCAAGAACAGCAGCCAAGTGGTTTTCTCATCACCTGCTCATCTGACCACAGTCAAATACCGCCGTCAAATACCTGCTCTTTCCTCTTATCAGGTCCTTCTTTCCCATTCCAGGAGGATTTACTTTCTCCTGGTGTCCGCTACCTGAATCTTCCATTCCAGCTTTTCCTTGGGGACTCAGTCTGATGTGTCGCTGTGTATTGTGTCACCTGCACCTAATGCCCCCCTGGTGCTCCCTGTGTACCAAGTGTATGATGCCATTAACGTGGCTCAGCATTGCTCCATCAAGTCTGCTTGTGGGAGAGAAAATGCTATGGGTCACAGGACAATAAAATCCCCAGGGTTTTATAGACACTGCTAAGTCTCAGCAAAAGTTAGCTGTAAACTGGAGATCTGCAGCAGACCTTTAGGAGGACAAATTATGTTGTATCCTCCTGCTGCTCAGCAAGCTCCAACACATGGTTCACTTGTTTGTTCAGATACTGACTGCTCAGCTATAGAAAAGCAGAAGAATAATTGGACTTCTTGTTGGCAAGGAAGTGACATCTGGAATTGGTATTTGAGTGCTGAACTCGCATGGACCTGTGAATCTGGACCTTGAGCTCTGTGGCTGTCTGTACAGAGCCCTGCATGGGCTTGAGGCAGCTCSTTCGGTGTCTTCTGCAGGGCTCGAGCCGTGGTTCCTCCATACCCGAAACTCCTTTGCCGGGCACGCAACCCCGGCTTGTCCCAAAATGTGAACCAGCCCGTCATAAGCAAATACAAAGAGTCACTTTGGGCAGGGGCAAGTGGGACCCAGCAGACTAATGTGAGTGCAATGCCTTCCTTTTTTTTTTTCTTTTTTTTTCCTTCAAATTCTTCCGGTGGCATCAAATGAAAACCCTTCAGAAGAAAATTTCTGAAGTTTGTAGCAGCAAAGGAAAACATGGAAAGCATGAAACTTACAGTGTTCTGTAACTACAAGAGAAAAGAAGTGTTCAGATAGACTGTTTTCAATATCAGAAATTCCAATACAACAATAAAAGATCAACATCTTTGGATGATTACTCTTTTTTATAATTATTTTTAAAATACAAATAATTCAAATTCAACTTACTCTTAAATTCAGGGCCAGGCATCTAGGGCCTGGAAATTTCTATCTTGAAACAACAAAAGGTCTGTATCTAAAAAACAAATAATTCGGGAATATTCAAATAATATTCTGTTCGTGTATTGTGATAAATTTAAAGAAATAATACAATGAATAGGCTCGTATTTGGCCTTTGTATTTGGTGTTGGTCCAGTTAACAGAGGGTGGCGGGTGCCCCATTACTCATTTCCAACTCGCACAACCCCTGGCTGTCTCTGTATTCATAGCTCAGCCATGGTAACCAAGACGTTTCCTAAGTTGAGACAGTCTGTGCTCTGCTCCATGTATTTCTACTGAACCTTAGCAGAACTGTTCTGGTGGTGAATGCTGCCAGGCAGTGACTAACCATTTTTCCACTTTACTGAGGGAATATGTGGCTTTAATGCTTTCTTGCATCAGCTGTGGCCTTCATTTTGCGTTCATCTTCGTCTGATTGAATTCACTAACTCGGTGGAAAACTATTCCCCTTTCAAAGAGAAAGTGCTTGCAAGCTTTCTTTAGCCGTGTTTATGTTGGAATAACGAGTTGAATTTAGCTCAGGCAACACAAGCAGAGTGRAAGAGCACTGCAAGGATGGGGAGAGGAGAGACTCCTTGTTCCAGTGTGTTGGTGGTTCGGCTCAGACGGCTTTAAAAGCTTCCCATGAGCTCTCTTTCGATTGGGGTTTCTCCACATAAGAATTTTTATATCCACAGCAACTGCAGCAAGGATAAGGCAATTTCCTCGATTTGCAGTACCAAAAATGGAAAGGAAAATCTGACTCTCAGGTTATAGTTTCCTGTAACTCTTAACACTCTATTATAAGGACTTTTTACTTTTGTTTTGTTAAATATTTGGCTTGTAATTGCAGCACTGTTTCAGTAGCAAAGTCTTCCACCTCTGGGATCTGAAGACAATAACTTTGCTACTCAATTAGAGCGCAGTGGCATTCACTCAAATATTTTAGGCTATCAGCATCCTAATTGKAAGCTTTTAAAAAACAAAAGGAAACAATTGAGTTTGGTTCAAAACCACAACTTGCCAAGGACAGCTAGCCCCAAATAGGATGCTCTGGTGATCCAACCTAGAGATGTTGGATGAGCATTTGACTTCAGCCACAAGGGCACAGGACATTTATATTACCAAAAAAAAAAAAAAAAAAAAAGATCTTGCTGGATCTGCCCCAATGGCTGGTGGCTTGAGATGAACTGTGTAGCTATGCGGCCGACTGGCGCGTGGTCACCTCATGGGTGCTGGGTCTGGGCATCCTCGCCAAGGCCGGGAGAGGAGCTCCAGCAGCACCCAGGGCAGGTCCCACTGCCACCTATGGCCAACAAGTCTCATCCTTCCTTCCCGCTTGGGCACAGTGAAGCCTTTTTCCGAAGCCCGGTGCATTTTGGATGCCACTGTGGGAACCCGGGCCTTGCTGCAGTCAYGGGTTTCAGATCACGCGGCAGCTTCCTGGCAGTACCGGAGAGCTGCCTGTGGCATCTGCTATGGCTCAGCTCAGCACAAGAAAGACAGCCTTGCATCTTAGGGTGCATGCGCTTCACAAAGTGAGTGTTCACCCTATTAGCGCTTCAAGCAGTCTTCACTGAACTGTGTTGCTAATGAGGAAAGGGAAAAAAATGCACTTCCCAGTTCCAGGAAGTAAATAGTTGTTGCTGGGTTCTCAGTTTGAAAAGCTGGCAACCACCAGAATGATTACGGATGAAACTCTACTTCAGATGACACAAAAACTAAAATTAGTTTCCGAAACTAAATCCTAGTTCGTCCTCTTCTGAGGAACTGGTGGTACCTTGCTTGGCTCTGCTGAGATCAATCTGCTGTTTTAATACATATTTTCTCTAAAGAGCTGCAATTAAAAAATAAGTAATATTGAATACTCATTTCAGAACATAAATTGCTCTACGCCGGGCTATTGATCAGTGATGGTCTTGATGGTCTAAAAAGTGCTGGATTGTAACGTGCAAAGAGTTGGTGGGTCACAGGGTGCTCTTTCACCACACTTCAAGCTGCTAAATCCCATTAAAACGGGAGCTAGAAACATATTGCATGTATTTTTAGCATTTTCTCTCTGCGAATGCAATTACTGTTCTTGACACAGAGATTGCATTTAATGATGAATAAAGAAGGAAGTGGGCTCTGTAGCTGTGTGGGAAGGGGCTAGTCCCGGCCCTCTCCTACTAGAAAGCGGCTGGCTCCTGCGTACACTCTAAACCTCTCATGCTAAAGCTACTCACTGACCACTGGCTTGGTTTTGACAGGGGAATCTTTTTGAACAGTGGGATGAAAATCTCCATGTATGGCCCCCCCAAAGCCAATGAGATGAATTAATCAATTACGCTGCAGTTGCTCAGTTGCAATCCTTTCCCAGGTAAATTCCTCTTCATTATTTTTATATGTTCTGAGTAGTTTTGGTGGTAATTATTGAAGGAAATATTTTCTATGCCACGTTGTTTTATATTTGTTGGGTTTTTTARGCCATACTGAAGGCATAGTGTGTCTAAAAATCTACACATCTGCAAAAAACATAAAATTACAGTATCCTAATCTAGTCTGTGAGGTTTAGCATGTGCTTCTCCCAGGCACCGCATCCCAAACAGGAGCTCTGATTGCAATTCTTGCTGGGTTTAGCTGTGCAGTTGGGGAAGTTGCTGCTCACACAAGTGCACTTTGCTCCTGGAAGTTATTGCATGCATAAGAACAGCAGCATTTAACTTAAAAGCCCCCAAATCCACATAAGCTGACACACAGGGTTGCAGTCGCAGAATGGTCTCGCAGCTCCCCGTCCTGCTGGTCTGCTCTGCCAGGGAAAGGGTGACTTTCAGCAGAAAGGCAAGGCAGAAGGATGAGGGCAGTGAGTTCCAAATGCTGTAGTTAATCCAAGAGGGAACATGAACAAAAGACCTTTGCTACTTCCTAAATTGTCTTCATGAGGGACTGGGGGAATTGTGCCATTTCTGGAGTGTTGTCTTGCTCTAGTCGATCTCTTCCCTTTCCACAACATCCATCATCTTCCTTTTCCTATTTTTTTTTCCTTCAGTTGCTTCTCTCTTTTTCTGTCTTGTTTAGATACTTGCTTTTTAAATGGTTCTTCCTGTCATAAAAGACTGAAATCAGTACAAGTGCACATAAAATAAAGGCCCTGCCAAAGCCTTCATTTGCTACCTCTGTGATCTTTTTTCAGGGGTATTCTCTTGGGACCAAAGCTCAGATAGCAAATAAAGGTGACATGCGCTTGTTGGTGATAGTGCTGTTGCCCTCTTCCAGGGCTAAGGAAGGGAGTTCTTCCTTTGGTTCATTAGGACTGTCTGGGCCATCAGAGAGGCAGCAAATTCCATTAGGCAGCCTGGGGAATAGCTTGGTTTGGGTGAAATATTTCCTCAGTTTTCGGTTGGGATCAATRAAGAATGGACTCCCATTCGCTCCTGCTCTAATGGCATATCTATGGCCAATAAAAAACTTTAACTTACAGAGAGAAGAGGAATAGTTGATGGGAAGAAGTGTGACTTGCTGTTTATTAAAAAAATAAGCCTGAACTGGTTTCAAGTTAACTATATAAGCATAGAGAGATATATCCACGGCACTATTTATTGCAAATCTTGCCATCTATTCTCCATTTTTCAGCTGTACCTTTCCTGACTTTCCCATGTCTGGCTGAAAAAGCCTCTTGCAGCTGCCTGC
Organism: Nothoprocta perdicaria; assembly: GCF_003342845.1. Lineage (NCBI taxonomy): Eukaryota > Metazoa > Chordata > Aves > Tinamiformes > Tinamidae > Nothoprocta > Nothoprocta perdicaria. The sequence goes on from NW_020455704.1 coordinate 56,844, forward strand.
ATCACGTTTCCCTGTTTACCTTGCAAGTGCACTTCAGAATGGGTCAACAATTTCTGTACTGGAAACCGGAAAAATATTTTCTAGTGGCTATTTAGAGATGTTCTAGTACTTGTTAATTATGGAACAAAGGCTTATAGGTGATGTGGGGAGGGCAGAATCATGTGTTTATTTGTGGAGGACAATTTAGTTATGCTTTTATGAAAAGCTGACAACATTTGTCCAAGAGAGCCGAAAGTGTCTGAATATCTTACAACCATAATTTTGATATTTCCTAACTGTGGAGCACCTGACTTTATGACCTTTATTTTTAATATAATTCTTTGGTTTATAAGGATGCATTTGCAGTACTTGATGCTGTCTAATATTTTTGGATTACAGAAACTTCTCTTTTAGTTGCTTGTTTTTTGTCAAGCCTTAACTGTTTAGGTTGAAGTTTCCTATACTAGTTTGCTGCATCAGACTGAATAGTTTTGGGAAGCTTTAGCAAAAACAGTACAGCTGTATTCAGGAATGGTCTTGGGACAAGSAAGAAGTTGGTGAAGGGGGTCTGTATCTTGCTTGCAAAGCAATATTTCTTACTCTGTTTTTCAAGTGCTTTGCTTCTAAGCAAAGCACTTGAAATTAGAACAAGGACCAAATTAGAAATTACAACAAGGACCAAAGATTTGGCAAAGGGATAGTCCTGGGATAAGAGAAACATGGCTTATTGTCCTCTGGAAGACTCATCCAGATGCGGATGAGCTGCACTTTGGAAAAAAATCTCCTTTTTACCCATGCTGAGAGACTAGGGGCTTCAACTACAGTCAATTCGTAGGCCTGTGGCTGGGCGCAGCACGTGTGGGGGGGAAAGCAGCGGCCGCTGGGCCCCGTGTGCCCTTCAGTGTGGTCCCGCGGCCTGGGACGAGGCTCCTGGAGGGGCAGCGGTGCCCGTGGAGGCCGCGCGGCCCACGGGGAGCGTGAGGGGCAGAGCCGAGCGGCCACTGCGCAGGCCGGGCAGCGCCGCGGCCCCCGCGGCCTGCGCTGCGCGGCGCCAAGTCTGTCAGCGGCTCCGGCCGTGGGGATTTGGGGCATGGAAAGGGTAAAGTCTGCCCATTTTCCTTGCTAATACCTCATCTGGCTGATTTTATAGCTCCCCTGGATTGTTAATAAAAATAAGAAGCTCGTGGCTTTACGCAGTGGGCAGGGTCCCAGATTTCGGAGTCCTCGGTGCTCATCACCACTTGGTCACCTTAGATGTTGCTCCTGTGTTTGGCTCTGTCTCTCAAGGGATCGTTAAGTGACTGCTCCCTTTTTAAAAATGTGGTGTTTTTTTTCCCCAAGAGAGCTGCGTTTGGGGAGGACAGCCTGATTGCGGAAAGTGAAGCACTCACCAGCAGCCCAATAAAGCCTGAAAAGTGCTCTGGGATCCATTGGATGAAAGTGGCTGTATAAATGGAAGGTTGTTAACTGGGCGACTGGCTGCCAGTTGCAGTTAATCTCCAGCACAAAAGCAAAGCAAAAAGCCCTGCAGAGGCAGCTCCCATCTACAAATCCCTGGGAAGGAAAGAACAGGAGTTCGGGGCTACCTTTTGGCTGGGTGCTTTATGCTGCCCGTGGGGGTATCTCGCAATGTTGGCCATGTATTTCTCAGCTTGTTGCCAGTCCCCATACCACCTCTGAACTTGATATTGAGGTTCGGACTTTGTAATTCTATCCAGAATGGCGCGGTTTTCTCGGCTCACTCTCTGCAGCTCCTTCTTTCGTTTTTCCCTGTTTAAACTAAAAGGAAAAACAGACAAACAGAATCAAACCTCTTAACAGTTATTACTGTTCCCGAGCCTGGAAACCCAGAAAATGAAACACCTGTCAATCTTGTATTAGAGGAGAATTCTCTTAAGGGTCTCCTGTAAGGATTTCCTCCTCCTTGCATCTGCTTTATTCTGCCTTCAAAACTCAGTTTGTCCTTCTGAAGATGAGTTTTCTACAGCATCTTCTAAACTGAGTTCTGACTGTATGGGAGCGTGGTACATTTGACAAGAGGAAAAATGCTGTATTTAATGCTTTATCTTTCAACCCTCTGGCCTTGTAATTGCTTTAGTGCTATACTGAAGGCATAACTGATGTCTGAGATACTGAGGTACTTAATGTTTTATTCACTTGGCTGTTGACCTTTTTTATTTTTTCAGATCCTCAGGAACTGAGTTGGGAAATATGAAGGCAACTGAGATGAGTGTATGACCTCAAGCTCTTGGCAATTTTTTTTTGTGATTTCTTAGACAGCGTTTCCACAGACAGCTAAGGTGATCTCATAGCAGTTTGCTGATACCAATAAATAAATAAATAAATAAATAAAAGGAGGGGGAAAGGCCTTGCTGTTTTCATTTCCTACCATGCACTTCTCCCTCCCTGCTTCCAGCTGTGTGGTCTCCACCCTCCCTTGCACCAGTCCTGGAATTCATCAGAACCTTGCAAAAAATGGCAGGAAAAGGTTGGCTTGTTTTTGTTGGGTTAGTTTTGTGCTGTTTCTTGAGTTTAAGTACCTGATGGAGAGGTCTGATGAAAGCCAGAGTTGATCCAAAGGAAGCAGCAGGAGCTTGCTGCTCGGATCAAAAAGGGAGAGAGGGAGGATATTCTGCTCTTAGGCTTGTGGAGTCGTACCTTCCGCTATGTGGTCATAACTGATGCTCACTGATACTTGCACAGATCTGGGGATTATTTATCGATGGCGACACATATGTGCCATAATGTAGATTTACAGGATCTGGTTGTGAAAAACATAATTCAAATAATTTCTGTTTTCCCAAAGGATGGTGCACGTCTCCAGATATTCCTGACCGTGAAATGTAGCAACTTCTGCCTAGGGCACTTGAAGGTGAGCAGCAGTTTGCTGTGTGGAGACATGTCAGAGTCCCATGAGCAGTTTGGACTCCACTTTTCTGTAACTTTTGTGGACTTTTGAAGGCCCACTTTCCTGTAAACTAGTCTGTACATGAGTGTCAAGAAATAGCAAGTGCCACCTGCATTACACAAACCATTCTCTGCTGTACAACACGGATTCTTTCCTTTCAAAGTCTGTCCCTGCCACTGACTGGGTTGCTCTACTAGGGGTGCTTTTCCCCGTGAAGCAGAAGAATGCAAAGTGGTTCTCTCTACTGATAAATTTTCAAGGCTTATTTTGCTTCATCTCCCTAGAGCAACATTTTTTATCTTGATGTCTGCTTCCTTCCTGCTTCATTTTTTTCCCCTTCTTAATTCTATTTTTGCTCTGTTTTTATTTCATCTCTATGCTGTAAATCTCCCTCTTTCCAGTGGTGTCTGAAGGAACAACTGGCAAAGTCAGCAGCAGTGACTCATTCAGCAGCAACAACAGCTTTGCTGAGGCATAATAGCTTTGCTTCACTCATTTCCCTTGAAGCAGGGCTGTGCTCTCTTTTTGCGCTCCCTCAATTAGTGAGTAGAAAAACTAATTTAAACCCTCTTGTCTTGAGCAGAGGGTAGGAGAAAACAAACCTGGGGTTGGATTTCCTGTGGCAGGGCAAGCAAAAGGCTTCCTCAAGTGCTGATTATACCTTATGCTGCCTTTAGGGATGTGTCCATGCAGAGCAGTTTATCCTATGCTATGTTTGTCACTGGAAAAGTAACTTGATAACTAAGTGCAGATAGTGCTGCTGGGGTTACCTTTTGGCCTTGTAGTCGTTTTTATTGTCGATTTGTCCTTTTGTCCTCATGATGCAGGACATCTTTTCCAGCAGCAAACGGTTATCCCTCTCGATGACTGAAAGTCGATCTTCCTCCAACTTTGTGTACGGAAGGGATAAAGAAATGCTTCTGTTTTTACAGGACTATAGCAAACAGCAGTGATGTTTTGACTACCTAACAGGGTGGCCACAGTTGCTGTCTTCTCCTCTACGCAGAGCGTGACAAATGCTGATCAGGTAAAGCTTCACTCTCTTGTTGAGAGAACCCTTTCAGGCCCATTTTAATGCAGGCCTTTAATGGCAAAAATCCCTTTTGAAATGCTGAGAATTCAACACCCAAACCCTCTCCTGTCATGTAGTAACTTGCATAATTAGCAAATGTATTTCATCAGTGTAAGCAAAATTTCTATAAATATTTGTCAATGTATTTTCAGTGTAAGCAAAATTTCTACAAACATTTGTCAATGTATTTTACAGGATCATCATTATCATTAATGTTTACAGCAGCGTTTAAAGCTCAAGTCAAAAACAAGGATTGTAACAGACACTGTTCAAACACATGATGAGACTCATCCAAACTCCTCTGCAGTCAACGGGAGTCTTTCCATTGACTTCAGTGCGCTTTGGATCAAATGGAGAATTTTCCCTTGACTTCAGTGGGGTTTGGATGAGGTCCAGTTGCAGGCCATTCTTGTCCTTGGTGGACTTTCAAGCTCATGTAAGAGGAGAAGCAACAACTGGATGTAATAAACAAATGGGGAGAGAGGTGCGAGTTAGCAAGTGCAAGCTCTGTGCATCGTTAGCACAATCTTAAGCCTTTTTATTTCAACTTTAAGGCGGAAGTTATTAATGGTCTCAATCATTTCAGTGTATCTGAAATTAAAGGGTGTAATGGGCAAAATACCTTAGTGTCAAAAGTGGGACAAGAATTGAAGGAATCCAGAGGATTCTTTATCTGTCAGAGGAAAGGAGAATTCTGCTAGATATCTAGATATCCTGGGACATTGCCTGATTTGTAAAACAAATCAGAAAACACAATCTAGTGTTTTTTGAGGAACACAAAGTCATGCTAAAATTGTACTTGTGAGGATTGAGGAACGATAGGAGAGAGGTGCAGAAAAGAAACTTCAAAGATATCAGTGTTACAAGAATGTCATCACCAGCAGGGCCGAGTTGGAGCTTGTAGAGAAAGAGTAGATGGGGCAAAGCAGGGAAATTACTTTTTTCATAGCTGGACTTCTACGTTGTGCTTTCACAAGCTTCCCAAAAGAGAATTACTGAAGATACAGTACTATTTTGAACATACTGACTTTTCTCCCCTTTTTTTCATCTTTTTTTATGTGTTTGATTCCAAACAATCCAAAGATATGGCATGTGCTAAGTAAAATGAGCAGGAATCTCTTCCTGTTCTCCTCTGATTGTTTTGAATGATTCATGTTATAGGAGCAGGTTGCTATAGGGTATCTAATGCATCTGCCTTGTTTGCCAGGCCATAGAACAAAAGCAGGTCAGATACTGGTCAGATTGTAGAACAAATGCACCTAAAACCAGTGCCTTAAGTAACCCATCAGGCTCTGAACACCCCTGATGAGAATGCCTGCAAAGGAAGGAACTGGTCACTGGAAGATAAGCTTATTGCAAGGCGTCTTTCTGCCTTTCTTTCTGTCACACATTCAAAAGAAGCAGGAGGAGGAAGAGATTAAGCCCACAGCCCCACTCCCAGGTGTCAGGACCCATATTTCAAAGGGACGTGCCCGAGATTAGTGAGATTTGGGGCTTGTTGTTGTTGTTGTTGTTAACCCTGTTGTGTATATATGCAATCTTCTATTTTCAGAGGAACTGTTTCTGTGTCTTTTTTACAGTAGCAGGAAAAAAGGAAGAACAGATTCCAAGTCCTACTATAACATATGGTTTTATGCATGGGGGAGAAACGAATTGTTTTGATAGTGAAATAATTTTATGGTGCCTGGGGAATATTATGTCATGCAGTGAGATGATAAACATTTTAAAGTGAATGAATCTGAGGTCCTGATGTGGGCGCTGATACCAGCGCCTCAGGGGCACTCTGTGGTAAATTAAGTTGTTGACAGGGTTTAGCTGCATGCATTTTTTATTGCCTCAGGTTTTTGTTGCTGTTTTTGTTGTTGTTGCTTCCTTTTAATGAGCAGAGTTAATTAATTAGCAATTTATTTTCCACCGTCATCTTTTATAAAAATGTGCCTCTTGAGAGCAATAAGTTTGTGAAGGGCAACTGCCAGTCAAGGCTGCCCATTGTTTCTTGTGCCTCAAATATGTTGACATCCTTTTATTCAATTCATTGCTTTGTATCTTGACGATTGTGTCATTTCTGTTTTGGGGGATGTTTTTTACATGCTGCACAGAATGGTCTTTTGGGAGGGTTTATGAACACTTGGTACTTAGTAATGTGAAGCAGTTTGATTATATCAATGGTAATAAAGAAACAAGTAGCTTTTTTAATAGGGCTGGGAGGGAGTTACCCAGGGATTCAGATAGTCCTGTTGCAAAAATCACTGCAGCAACATAAAAATGGGCTTGAAATTTTGACCATCTGGTGGTCTATGCTGTGGATTTTCTCTTTGTGTTCTTTGAGACGATATATGAAGGAAAATGTGCTAGTGCTAAATGAAGTAACTGCTGTAATACCTTGAGCTTCCCTAGTTTCAGATGAAGATGACTGTATGTTGCAGGGGTACTTGTGTCCACTACTGGTTTGGCTGCCTGGATCTGCAACAGAAGAGAAATGTTGATCCATTTTGGTTGGAAATAACCTTGCATATCATTATGGGAAATCTCTTAATTCCCATGTTCTGCTCTGCTAGCCAGCAGGAACACTATTAAGCAGATGATTCATTATATCAGCAAAGCCAGGCTTGCCCAGAAGAGGAGCAGCGCGGAATGAAAATGTTAAAAGCAACTGCTCTGAAGCCTGCTGGCAATGCAAAATGCTCTCTGCGCTGCAGCAACGTAGAAATGCATTAAGTCAATTATCACGGTGTTCATGCTACAATAACAGAGGCATGGTCTTAAGAGAAGACAGTCAAGGCTGATTAGATACCCAGCAGAAAAAGATGGCTAATGTGAGGAAGCGCTCTGTATTCCTAGTCCGTGTCAAGTCTTCCAGGGGGCTGCAAATTCAGGATGTTGGCAGAAAGAGGAAAGCAAAACCAGTTCAGGGCACAATAATCTTCATCTCCAACCTGAGAGAGAAGCCTCAAGCCTGAGCAAGGATGATCTATGTGTTGCCTTGGGCTGAGAGACTTGCCAGAGAGAAGATGCTAACAAGGCTTGGAGGGAAGACACAACAGAGACCACTCTCTTTGACTCGAGCTCTGCAGCAAAGTGAGACCGTGTTGGTTAAAACAGCAACATCCTGATTTCTATCATGAAAGGCATGTGGAAAACATGCATTTCATACTGTTGGCCATACCTAGTATTTGAACTAATCCATAGTAGGCTGACTCAGACTTTTGGAGTTATTTGCTCTGTGATGTAGAACAGGAAGAGGAACACTTGCTAAAGGAAAAATAAAATAAAATAAAATAAAATAAAATAAAATAAAATAAAATAAAATAAAATAAAATAAAATAAAATAAAATAAAATAAAATAAAATAAAATAAAAGTTCGCCAGGTAAGAGCAGTATGTACAGCAATACCACAACCCCAGCAGCAGCACACAAACAAAGCAGTGCCTGGGTCCAGCTGAAGCTTTTCCCATCTCTTTCTGCAGCAGCTTTGTTTTGAGTCAAGGACTAAGCCTGAATCCCTGATGACAGATCCGCTATGTGTTCTACCAAGAACATTGTTTTTCTAGCATGACAAATGATTGATAGAATGGGACAACATTTAGTAGTGACTGATTTCTTCTTTTTTTTTCAAGAAATCATTGGAACTGCTCAGCTTTTTGTGGAAACATGCAGCTGCTTTTTGGGGGGGCAGTCTCTGAGAAGGTGTGATCCTGATCCTGGAACGGGCTGACAGCTCTCAGCTCCCATTGATTCCAGGAGCAGAGTGCTCATCTTAACAGGATTTGCTCTGTAAAGAATTAAGCAGTTGATGTGATTGGCCAGCAGAACCAAATGTGCTAAATCTCTGAAGGCTTTAGTGCTTTTTGCTTCCACTGCTGCTATCTCTTCCACTTCAGCTGTCCTAGGCTACTTTGCTATTGAACTGTTTTAAATAAAAGTAACTTTAAGAAGACACATGGTTTTTAAAAGAGAGTTGTCATTGTACCAGTCAATAGAAATAACCAGTGTGAAGTATTGGGTTTTATAGCTATGCAAACTGTCATTTTAATATATAGATGTTAAATTTATAGAATTGTTTCAAACTTGAACACCAAAAGGCAGTTTAGAAACAAGTCTTTTCCTATAAAATTTGTATCCAAGTAAGTTCATTTTCTGGAAAGCAGTATAACTGATTTCTCTCCTGTCCTTATATATGCACAAGTGCAAAAGGTAAATTCTGATATTTTTAAAGCCCATTCTAATCTTTGTTGAGGCACTTTCCAGAGCTAGAGGTGTTTCTAGACAACCGTTTTATATTTAATTCTGTGCAAAATAGTGCAGAGAACAGGTATAACTATATTTTCTTCATTCTTTTCTTCCATTGAGAAAGCAACACAGTTATTCATGCTGAAGATACTTGCTGTTGTGTATGTGGAAATATGCTGGCATATGTTTGCACTTCTGCATCATGGAGACCACTATAGCTTATCCCTAGATTTTTGCCATCTCCGAGGAAGTATATGTGCATGTTACTTTTTTATTATTATTATCTTCCTCATTCCTCATTTTTCCCTTTTTTTCTTACTCTGGTTTATTTGTGAGCTCCTTTAATGCAAAGCCTGGGTGTCACCAAGCAGAGGCCCTTGCATTTTCTTTCAGGACGTCCCTGTCACCCTTGGCCACCAGCAGCAGCAGCCGGTGCCACTGTGGGTTGTGTCACCCAATACAACCTGCTCAGCAGCCCTGCTCAGGTACCCGGGAGCTGCCGCCCACCAGAGTGAGTTTCATTACTATATATCATTTTGATATATAACTAGTCTTTGTTCTTGGTCTCGCAGCGCCTTAGAGCGCACACAAACACACGCACACATATATATATGTGTATATGAAATGCCCTGAGCATTGAGAGTTCTATACACACAGAGGATATATAGAATATTTCATAGTACAAAGGGTATATAGAGTATTCAACTGTGCTGGTAGCAGTTCCCAGCTTTAAAAGAGCCACCGTTTAAATGCTCGTATACAACTGCAAGCCTCTCAAGAGGTTAATTCACATAGAAGGGAATTTATTTATTTAAACATTGTCAATCTGATTACAAAAAACATGTCAAATTCTATTCTCTTCTTTGYGTTTAACTTTTTTTCCACCTGCAAGTCGAATTATGGGAACAATGGAAGGAAGGAAGGAAGATATTTTTATATGGCTAATGAAACAGACCCGTTCTGGAAATAATGAAGAACTGTTTCTTCTTATTAAAGCTAATGATGTTGTGACACAGTCYTCCTAAGACAGCAATGCAGCTGAATCACCACTGATGCTGTTTGCTACTTGCGGTTTTCATAGGGGAGCAGCCCTGCATTATTTGCCATTTGGAGCAGATAACTGGCTGGATTTTTTTCATTTCTAAATCTGTGAACACTGTTCATGATAATTTTAAATGGTCAGAAAACATAGGACCTATATTTGCGGGCTATTTTTAAAATGCCTCTCTTGCAGCTTCTCCCAGATCATTAGCTCTTGTAACAGCCTTGAGAATGGAGAGAGAATTGCTTCAGGCTCGTGGCTGAGCTCAGCCTTGCACGAAGGCCGCCGCGCGGCATCCAACCGTTGCACCTACCCGTTTCTTGTGTTCTTCATACTTGGCTCTGTCCCATTTCAGCTGGAGGTATTTGTTGCCACACGGGAGCACTGGCTGGTAGGCTCGGTGCATCCCGCGCAGAGCTGCGCATCCCCGAGCGCGGGCTCCGGGGGGCTGAGGAGCATCAGCCCGAGCCTTCCCAAAGCCAAGCCTAGAGACTCRTGCAGTGTTTGCCGCAGCTCCCGGGGCGGTTGTCATGGCACTGCTGCTCTCAGAAAGAACGAGGGGCCGGCGGCAGCGTTCCCAACAATACGTTGAACGGGCAGCAAACAAGAACCGGGCGTTGTGACATTCCACAGGGGCTTTTATTCATATAGGAAATAGATGACCAATTATAATTCACTGGCTGGACCTACCTCCTGCTGTTTAAGGAAAGATACCGGTGTAAGTTGTTAATAATCCTTCATACAGTACTATAAATATGCACAGCACTGTACAATAGGCTAAATTTGCTGAACTTTTAATCGAAAGGCTGCCTCAGTGCAGCGCCGTGTGAGCTGCGGCGTTTCGCACCGCAACCACCTGCACAGAGCATCGCTTCACTGACAAGTGAGCACTTCTCAAAAAAAAAAATGTGTTTACAGCCAAGTATTCCTGTTCTTTCGTACCCTTACCACCTTCCTTTGCCTGCATTGCCATCTGATTGCTAACGAGGTAGGGCAAGCTCCCCCAGCCTTGCAAAGGCTGCTTTCTCCGGAGCTGGCCACGGTTTCCCACAGAGGACCGTCCTCATTCCAGTCTTTCTTGGTTACCTTCGGCAGGGAGGCAGAAGGGAAAGGACAAGTTTCCTCAGGCCCACCCCAAATGCCGAAGCCGCCTCTGCTTGTTTGAGCTCTGCCTGCCSCCTCCAAAGGGGCCCGAGCCAGCAAGATAGAAGCAGATATCAAGTTAAAACCCTGGTATGTATTTATTTGGAAACATTCATATTTGGAAAGCAAACACTGTCGTTTTTATAAAAATGATGGGAGGATTTATTTTTTTGACTGCTGAGGATCTCGTGTTTTCCTGATAATGTAATTGGAAGATATGAAGAATGTCAGCAGAATTAGTAGAGAGCACAGAGATGAAATACATCTTTCTTCTCAAGTATACATAACATCTAACTGTGCACAGTGATATAATACTATGTTTTGCTCTTGGACAAGTAGAAATGCTTAGGCCCTCATTTGTTCAGCAAGGTCGTGGCCTCTGTCTTTAAATGCTGCATGTGTAAGGCTCCACTAGGGACAGATCCAAAGGGCATCGCTATCAAAGGAATCTTTTCATTGATTTTGATGGAGCCCTTAAAATGTGAGCAAAACTTAGCTTCTCGTGCTGGAAACATGGCCCATCAAGAATGTGAAATCTCTGGAACCGTTTCCTTGCTGCTTTTGAATTAAAAAGTGTGTGAGAGAAAGGAAGTGGCTTTCCACTTCCTTTGTGGTCACCTCCTCTCTCTCTGCCCTAAGAAACTGAGGACAATATGTGCATTTGTTCSAGTTCATTTTGTTGTTGTTGTTTTCGTTTGGTTTTGGGTAAGAAAAGCAAAACTCGAGGAAAACTGTTTCAAAATTGAATGCGTTGATGTTGAGCTACCTAAGGTCCGGCAAGAAGGTGCTGGAAGGCGGGAACCTGCTGGAAGACAGGAACAGCAGATGCCTATTTCTGATTTCATGCTTCAAACTGAGAGCTACAACCAAGCAAGGGGATTTCTTCAGGGGGATATTCCACAGGYTAGTCAAAGCTAACTCACGAAGCATCCTTCATCCAAACCAGAGGACTGGGCCTACTCTCTGTACAAGACAATGCAGATGTCTATGAAATATTTATTCTGAAGATCATTTAATTTTATTAAGTACTAGTCATGAGAATWTCTGTGTTATGTACAGAAGGATTGTATGTGATTCCTGGATAGCAAAAGGTACTTGCTGAAGAAGAATAAAGGATAGGTAAAGAGGTACATCATGAAGGCAAGCAGATTTTTAATCCCAAAGCATTTTTTAGTGTATATGAAGACCTACAGCTTCTATACAAAGGAGTGTTGTGTTTTCTGCAATATAAAAGCAATGTGGATAATGCCAGTCTACTTCTTTAATGAAGCAATCTCGGAACATGCTGAGCACCTTTTGTGAGATTTCGGCTCTCATTGATTTCTTGTTTTGCCTGGTTTTCAGTCTTCCTTCTCTTCTGCCCCGTTCTTTGAGCAAACCTGTTTGTACAGCACGAAGGGCCCTAAGCTCTGCGAGGTGATATCGATGCTAGAAATTTGGCTCTTGAGTTGCTTCCCTCTTGAGCTCTGTGCTGAGGGTAGTGGGTGCTGCCCCTTCCTCTCCTTGTGTCACTGCCAGAAGAGATGATGCCAACTGCAGCAGCTGCTAATGCTGATGGTCTAGTCATTATGGAACGAGTTCAAGGAAAAGATGCTTCTTCCCGCACTGCACTCCCAATATAGATCATGTCTTAGGAGCTGCTGATGTTTACCCTGRCCAGAAGTGCATTTTATCCAGTTGGCTTTTGCTGCATAAAGTACATACATACATATGTAGAAAAAGCAAGAGGCTGAGTACACAGYTTATAAAGCTTTAAAAGTTTTCTCTAGATACAATGAGGAAAGTAAGTCGTGTTATTTGTTGACAGCTTTATTGGCTATTTTAAAGTCATGTTAATTCCTGCCTTTGTTCTGCAAACTGTGTAAGCCTGCCTGATTTTGAGCACATGCACAGCCCAAACTGCACACCTGAAGTSACTGGTGTGTGTGCTTCGGGATGAGGCCCAGGCTCCTCTCATTCACCCCATTTCCCTGCACGGGGGCTTTTAGAGCTCTTGAAAGAAGACGTCTTTTTTTTTGTCACTTCACAGAATCACAGAATGTTCAAGGTTGGAAGGGGCCTCTAGAGATCATCCAGTCCAACCCCCTGCTCCAGCAGGGACACCCAGAGCACGGGGCACAGCGCGGCATCCAGGCGGGTTTGGAAGATCTCCAGAGAAGGAGACTCCACAGCCTCCCTGGGCAGCCTGTGCCAGGGCTCTGGCACCCTCACAGGAAAGAAGTTCCTCCTCACCTGGAGATGGAACTGCCTGGGTTTCAACTTGCACCCATTGCCCCTTGTCCTGTCAGGGGCCACTACGGAGAAGAGCTTGTCCCCTTCCTCCCTACATTCCCCCTTCATGTATTTATACATATTAATCATATCCCCTCTTAGCCTTCTCTTCTCCAAGCTGAACAGGCCCAACTTGCTCAGTCTCTCCTCATACGAGAGATGTTCCAGTCCCTTCACCATCTTAATTGCCCTCCACTGGACCCTCTCGAGAAGCTCCACGTCCCTCTCATACTGGGGAGCCCAGAACTGCCCCCAGTACTCCAGGTGCGGCCTCACCAGAGCTGACCAGAGGGGCAGAATCACCTCCTTCGACCTGCTGGCAACACTCCTCCTGATGCAGGCCAGGATCACACTGTTCACTGTTCTCTGTTCATTCTCTGGATCCTTCTCTGTTCATTGAAGTGAACACACTTCAGTGTGTTATGTGAGAGGAAGATGGACTTATCTGTAGTTGGGGATTAAATAAGCTTCTTGAGAGGCTCTTGGTGTGAGTGAGCTCCGGCTCCTATTGCAGTGCCACAGCGCACTGACCAGATGCTTCCCTTATACTCGACCCTTTGGGGAAGTTTGAAGCAGGAGTTAATTTTTGGATGGGAAAAAAAAAAAGCCTGTTTCCCACTTACTATTTGAAAAACAGAGAGAGGGGAAAGAGAGTAGAAGAAAGGAAGGGAAAAACTACCATTATTATATGGAGWTTTTTATATATATATATATATTTACACACACAGTTTTAAAACTTTTAGGCCATGTTTGGGGAGATCCAGAATTTCCTTGCTCTACACCAAARACGCCAAGCAGAAAAGCTGCTAGAACTAGTATTTACTTGTTAGAACTACAGGCACTCGCAGCCAAGGTGCCCCAGCAGCAGCAGGAGCCCGTGGGGAAGGCCAGCAGGGACCCGGGGGTGGCCGTTCCTTGAGGGGACCCACAGCAGCCTGCGTCTGTGTGGACGATGGTGGAAGACTCGGGAGAGGCGCCCCGAGCTGAGCACCTGCGTGCAGCCAAGCGCCCTCACAGCAGCTGGGGGCACTTGATGGTTTTTCTGCATACCAAGGTCACTGCAGCAAGGCTGGGAGCGCCTCTGCGTGTGCTGCGTGGGGTTGCGTGGCTCATTGTTCATTTTCTAAGTTGCGGATTTTCATTTCATTTCATTTCATTTCATTTCATTTCATTTCATTTCATTTCATTTCATTTCATTTCATTTCATCTTTTGCACCAAAACTCCGTCAGGCGCCAGCAGCGCAGACCTCGGCCTACTTGCAGCGCGAGGTGCAGCTAAACTTGCGGCCATAATGTGGGCCAGGCCACGTTGCAGGAAGAGACGAGACCCTCCTAAGCAGCACCTAAGCCCGCTAAGSCAGCCAAACCCAAGCGCCAAGAGCGGGGGTGTTGGTTGTTCAGGCCCGGTGGCCCTCGCCTGTGCTGGGTGGCCTGTGGTTGCTCCTGTGGTGCAGGGGGATGCAGGGCCTGGCCGTGCTCACCCTGTTCTGTGAAGATTAAAGCAGTTCAGTGGAGGAACTAGGAACTAATTAGGGGTTTATGAGGGCCCTGGAATTGTCTTTGCTTTCTCTCGTTCTCCACCCTGTCCTGCAGACCTGGGTAGTCTTCGGCAGTCATTTGTTTCCCATGCTTCGTTTCTGATTCTTCTTGTTTCACTTCAGAAATAAATGAAAAATACCCAGAGGGAGGCACTGTGTTTCCTTAAACGCAGGCTTAGCTAAAGGTGAACGCTGGGCTGCTCTTCCAAACTGGGTAGGAGTCATCTACTTAAGGGCTTGAGCATAATTTGAGGGAGAAAAAAAAAATACTGAAACAAATATATTTGCAGCTGCAATGGTCTGTCTCTCCCCACAGGTTTGGAGAGACCTGAAATTGTAAAATTAGCCAGTACTATTAGCCCCATCCCTGGCCATGCTCAGCTGCAGTAAGGGAGGGCATTGACAAGAACTGCTCGTCTCACATGTGCACCCTGCCTGTCCTTGTGTTCAACTGCTCATCTCACCTGTGCATCCTGCCTGTGCCCATGTTCAGCCACTCATCTCACCTGTGCATCTTGCCTGTGCTYCACCTGTCCCACACAGGTAGGAGAGGAACCGACTCCTGGGATGCTCCCTGTGGGCCACACAATGACCAACTTGGGTTACTTTGGCTTGCTGACACGGAGGCAGCACGTTACATGGTTCTGGTCCTTCAAAAAAGTCTCATCCAAAATCTCCCTTTCTCTCCGACCATCCTTTTATTGAGAGAACATGTCCCAGGCAGGCAGGTTTTGCTCTCTTGAAGTGTTTTTAGGGGCAGAATGACCAACCTCTGCAAACAAAGCTGAGAGCCAGTGCTAACCGTAATACCCAAACTGAGCCTGAGGTGAAACACTCCAAAGCCCGTGCRCTGCTGAATGCTGTTATCCTTGCTGCACATCCAAACTTTGCATCTCTTCCAGGTTTTCTCATTCTTTAGCCTCAGGATTTGAGCGAGGGTAGGGGACGAAGCCCTTTACACTCACGGTGCAGGTGGACGGGTAATTGTGCCGCTGATAACGGGGTGGTGAGAGCTTCTGATCTGCGCTAGCGCTGTGCTAGTGCTGAAATGTTGTTAACTGGATGCATCAGTTCCAGATTCTACATCTTGCTTTCTGGTCAGATAAGGGCAAGTAGCGTCATGCCCTGCCAATTAATTTTCTGCTGGTTTAAGCAATGGTTTGTCATGGATTCTACGTGAATGCACATGGCTCCCCTCACGTGCAAAGTGACTTCCTCCCGGGGTGCAAGATGAATATCCTGCTGGGCACCAGGAGCAGGTTTTGCTCCCTGACATTTGTGCCTATTTGATGAGTGAGTGACCAGGCCTTTCGCTAAGACAGCTCTTTCCAGCAGGTGGCAGATGATAATCATGCTAGTAGCCAATCTGGGTACAAATGATGGGTTTTCCAGACTGTTTGCTCAGATATTGACTGAAATATACACATTATATAGTGGCTATAAATGTGTTTCCAGCAGTGATAAAATAGGATTGCATAATTGGAGTGGATTAGTAGTTACCCGTGATAATATGTAATTAACTACTTGGGAATTGAGTGTGGTATGTTGGTTGCTTTTTTTTATTTATTTTTTCCCCAGCCTTGATTTTTAATCTCTCAGATCATTGCGTCTATTCCAAAAAAATTCCAAGTAACCATCTGGCTAATTGTTTTTCTTGGTATAAGATTATCCCTGCACATGTACAGTGCTGGGAGAGAGCCTCTCTACGCAGGCGTGCCCAGATAATTAGCAACAGCTTTAAGGAATTACATGCTAAAAATACAGGTCCAAATTGTGCCCCATTTGTTTCCTTAGGTAGCACCTTGGTGAGGCAGTTTTTCTGCCTCTGTGGTGGTGCTCACCAAGGGAGGTACTTTGCAGGTTAGTGGTCCCTCCTGAGGCCCAGATTTTGCTCCTTTTGCTCTTGCTAGCGAGAAGTTACTCACCCACATGAGTAATGGCAGCGAGTTCAATGGGAGCTATTCACGGAGCAGGGCACGGCATTCGCAGCCAGCCTTGACTTCAATGGGATTTCTGACCGAAGGGAGGACAACAGGATCTGACCCATAGTCAGTGTGTGACTACATGGAAAATGCTATAAAAGGGTTCGAGCTGCGTGTGGGAAAGCTGCGTAACTCGCAGCGCTGGCTGCGGGTGAGTTATGCCAAGCTTCTCAGTGAAAGTCAGCAGAAGCTTTACAGCATCTCTCAYGTATGCTGCTTATGCTACATATTTATTTTATGGGTGTTAACAGGTAGGTGCTGGTAGGAAAATCTGTCTGGCTTCACTCTGAGGACTGGACAACACGCTAGGGCCGGGGAGATGCTGGAGAAGGGGCTCTTCTAACAGCCCCCCAGTAGAGACACTGTTATTGCTGTTAAACCAAGGGACGCTGGAGCTTTCCCTTAGGGAGGGAGAGCACGGATGGATGTTCTTGTCCCATCCGCTCTAATGGGATGGTGCATTCCTGGTTAGCTGGTGACATGTAARCAAAGAAGATAAGAAAGTGATGGCTGTGGTTACCCATGCGGAATTACTTGTGAAATACAACATTTATGTATCTGTCTGCACAATCACACATTTATTATAAACAGTAGGATTAAAAAAAAAATAAGAAAAAAAGAGAAACACCCACTGCTGCTCAGTTTCAAGGTCGTTTGCTGTTTCTACTTAATTACAGCAGATRCACGAAAGGCTAACGTGGGAGACACGAGAAAGGATATATTGCTACTAAGCTGCAATAAAATTCACCGCATTTTATTCATGCAACTTACCACTGTTTTTCTTCCTGTTGCATCATAACACAATTTTACTACATTATCATCTTCTATGTAAGATAGAGAGATTTGCTCCTTAATAGGAAAGCAAATGTTTATAGACTCCAATAAAGCAGATATGACCCAGAGCACAATGGTTTTACAGGTTTAACTAGAAGGCATTTGGTGCTGTTAAACTGCATTGGGAAGCCTGAACGTTCTGTGCTGGCCAGCTGTGACCACGGGGCTASGTTGTCGGGGCTGCATTTTCAGAATGACATGAGGGTGAGGAAATTTTGCACGTGGTGAATAAGGATTAAAAGAGCAACTTTWTTATTATTTATTTAATCTTAGATGTAAAAAATATATAACATGAAAATGAGTTTTATTGTGTTAGCTATTGTAACAACCAGTTCTCGGTGGCCCCTTTTTCCTGTCATTAAAACCATTTTTTTCCCCCTGCTGGCCTCTTCCTGGCCCAGCGTTCCAGTGACATCCATCAAAAATGTGATTTTTTTAATTTTTAAAAAAGCAAGCAGTAATATCAACAGGTAGACAGGCTTTCCTTCTGTCCTCAGAAGGCAAAATGGAGATATTTTTTCTGTGAGAATAGTGACCGCAGTGCAGTCCTCAGTTTTCCTGCTTCTCATTCATAGATCTACTTTTATCTTGTGTATGTGTATAGATATATAGTTTAAAAATACATATGTAGAGTTCAGTAACAGGTGTTTCACTAGTCTCCAGTCTTTTCCATATTTTTTCTTTGATTAAGCTYTGTCACTTCTGAATTTTCATGAACCCTGTTTTTTCTCACAGTCACAGTGGCTTACACCCTTGTCCACATTTTGTTAATGATAATCTTCTTCTTGTCATCTTTCCCTTCCTTTTCTTCTTCCATTTAGCATAATGGTGCGAAGCACTTCTCTTTGCAAGACAAGCCTGCAATCATACCAGCTATTTCTCTGCCATTTCTTCATTCCTCTGCAAGTACGTCAGATGCAAACCTGTGGAGATGTAGATAATCACAGACTGATTCTTAATTTCCTATTTATTTACATCTATGACGTCTCTCCTGCACGCCACTCTGTATGGGATCAGGGAGGGGACTGGAGCATTTCCTGACTCGTAGGAGCAGGTAGTTTGAGGACTTCTGGAGCAGATGTGTGGGTGCTGTCACTACCTGCCTGTGGAAGGTGTTAGTCCAAGGGGTGGGTTTACTACCCAGCCCACTAGCAGGAGTTCMAGATGCTGCCACAGACATCTTCACTTCCCCGTGTGTTCTGCCAGGAGCAAATGTGTCTTAGGTCACACAAGTTGGAGGAGTCCTGCAGTCCCCCAGTATGGATCATAGCTGCCTTTAGCAGGGTTAGATACTATTAATAGTATTTAGGTATTATTAGTGTTCTTACAGCTGTTTAGGTTTTCCCCAAATCCAGTCACAGTTTCTTGCTCAGTTCTCACATCATAGTTGTAATTCTCATTCAAGTAATGTTTCTTTAGATTGCTTTTAATATATTGTTCCTTTGAAATCACTGTCTCCTCTGCTACCACATTATTGGGCTAAGGCACCATTGGGGGCTGATTGGTTTCCTCATCCCTCTTCATCCTTTCAACCACTTCAATCAGGTTCTGGCTTCCCAAGCTAATCAGCACAAATGCTCCTTGCATATAATATTGGCCTTATATAGTTATCTTGCCCTGCCCAAGACCTTTCTGGTTTTGCTYCTTTTCTTTTGAAGCCCCACAGCTGCCAGCCGGGCCGTGTGCTCCCGGAGAGGACGTGCTCCCGTTTGCTACGGCATCATCACATGGGCTCCAGTTTTATATCTGTTTTAATGAAAGCAGCCACTGTTAGTTTCCTGTAATTTGCAGAGATCTTTTCACTAATGAGGGGGTTTTGCCATGCTGAGCAGTATGATGCTAAGTATTTACGTGCTGCCTTCTCCGTACACGTTTGATTAGTTGTAGTGAAGTCAGCAAGGCATGTGTGCAATTAAGCAGTTGCATAATGTTACCAGAAGCAAGCAAGTGTTTTACTTCCATGAGATCCCCAAAAGCATATATGAAAAACACAGGCTACTCTTGGTAGTGTTTCCACGATATCTGCCATAATAGTTTCTACTTTTCTGAAGCGATGCTCAACATTCAAGAGCTGAGCAGCCCTCTGCATCAGCAGATTGAATGGCAGAGATCTCTGCAGTGCCATTTGGAGGCAGTTCTGGATAAGGATGTTTTGCTGTCAGGACCTAGTAACTGCAGTTTGATGGGTTGATGACGACTAAAAGGCCATGGTTCATTCTTAATGCTGTATCTGCCAGATTTTGCTAATGTAGCTATTAAATCCTCCATCTGCACGTGAGGAAGAGCTTCCTTTCCGTGAGGGTGGCAGAGCCCTGGCACAGGCTGTGGAGTCTCCTTCTCTGGAGATCTTCCAAACCCACCTGGATGCCGCCCTGTGCCCCGTGCTCTGGGTGTCCCTGCTGGAGCAGGGGGTTGGACTAGATGATCTCTAGAGGCCCCTTCCAACCTCAACCATTCTGGGATTCTATGTGAAGTTGGGTTCTTAAACTCTTACTTATTTATTTTTATAGCTATGTAATCAACCACTACAGTCAAAAAGATATTTAGATCAGTTAAAAAATGTACCACTACCAGATTACATTGATACAGTCGAAGTCCAAGATAAGTAGGTTTAAAACTATACACAGTGAGTATCTGCTATAGCAGGTCTCTCTTTTTTTTGCCACTGCTAATTTATAAATGCTTTTGTAAATTAAAGACATGGTTATTTGTAATTTTTTTTTTCTTTTTTGATAGCATTCAGGAGATGCTGGGATTRGTGCAGGGATTAGTATGTGAGCAAAAGACATTCCATGGAAAAATCAGATGCATTTTCAGTGTCAGCTATATGGCTGGTAGAATACTAGGAATTATTAAGGATGGGAAAAGAGCACATTAAAAAAAAAAAAAAGAAAGCCCCTGCATCTGTCCCTGGAATTCCCACATTTGAATACTGTCTTGCAATTTTTTTTGTTTGCTGCACCTTAAAATTAGCTGAACTGAAAGAAGTGCAGAAAATGACCRGAAGTGAAAGGAAAAAACAACTAGGCTTTCAGGTCAGAAAAGAGGTGCTTGGGAAATGGAAATGGTCTGTGAGATGGTGAGTGGAGGAGGCAAATAGAAATGACATTGACCATATAGAAGAAGCATATTTTCTTGCAATTCAGAATTAAATTGTGGAATTCATATTGGAAAGGTTAAAATATAAATGGATTCAAAAAGTGATTGCATAGATTCAGGGGAAAAAAAAGTCTTTCAAGAGCTGCTAGTGATCTTGCTAAGCTCTATGCAAATACAGCCTTTAGATCAAGAAGCAGATAAGAAATAATGAAAAATATGACTTGTCTGGTTCTTACACTGTATTTTGAAGCACTTGCTAGTGCATGCTTAGAGTGGGGGTCCTGAGCCGGGCAAAGCTCCCCTTGTTCTGCTCTCTGTCTCTGCAGTGGTCCTTGTCCCTGCAAGCTGCTCGTCTGCTGTGAGCCGGCTGACACGACGGGGCTCTGGGGCCCTCACAGCTCCCAATTTCCATGGCTTCCCCTGTCATAACGTGGCTGTCAACATATTCACAACATTTCAGTCTTCACAAGACATTTGGTTCTTTAGATTAAAATTATTAGCAGTTTTATTGCACAATTGCTCCATTCTATATCTCAGTTCTAGTGCTGATGTACAACAGAAACCAGCTCCCAAAAGTCAGGGAGCTGCCATTGGTGCCACTTCGTTTATGGAGAAAATGAATTACACATAAATTTCCCTAAGATTGTTTAGCAAATCAGTGGCATAATTTAGAGATTCGTGATTCAGTCTATTAACTGTGCACTTTATTTTCTATTTCCATACACTCTGTCTTTTCCCKTAAGAGAATCAAAATGTCTCTTTTCTACCTCCCACTCTCCCTCCATTCCTTCTGTGGTTTGTTTGGTCTTTCCTTGCCCTAAATAACAGTTGTATAAAAAACATTGCCTGTGCTATGGGCTCATGTGGTAGGATTATTTTCCAGTGATCACAATGAGGGGGACCTACAAAAATGTAGAGAAGTAATAATACTGCATGAACAGAGGTAGCAAGTTTGTGGTACCCTGGGAATAGTAGATTCCTATTTTGTTAGTTTCTTGCATAATAGAAAAGGAGATTAGAAAGCTTCGTATATTCTGTTTCCTCCCAAGAGAAAGCTATCGTGGAGATCAAGAGAGGAAATGATTTCCTTGCCTGGCACAAATGAGTCACAGAAAATGACCTTCTTTGTAGTCTAATTCAGACCCAAGAATCCTCTGAAGAGTTGATAATATAAACCCATATGGCTTGGATGAAGAGAAGTTGGAAAAGATATTGTCATTAGCAGACTCATCTGCATCACAAAAAAAAAAAAAAAAAAAGAAAGAAAGAAAAACCAGTGCTCCAGTGCTTTGCTTTGCCTAGATTTCCCGATCGGCCTGCGAGCAGCTGCAAGCCTCATGTTGCACGCTCGTGTTATCTGCAATCTGCACACACGCATGTGAGCTGCTGCTGGGAGCTTTCATTGCGGCGAGGGAGCTGCAGAAAGAGCAACGCACATTCTTTGTTTCTTATAACGCCTTTAACATCTTTAAAGGTATATGTTTGTATGAGGTCTGACATTGCTCTCATTTACATTGCTAGGCTGTTGGGCACGCAGGTTTGGAAGGAGATGCTTGTTACTGAGGAAGCAAAGAGCTTTTAGCTTTATGTCAAGGAAAGAGAGAAGGATGACAGAGGAGAGACTCTCATGCTGACACACAGAAGCTCTGTGAAAGGGTTCAGCAGCAAAGGGCTGTAGGAGACCAGAGAGTAACTGGCTGGCTCAGCAAGCCACAAGTAACAACAATTTGTGGATTCTGATGTGAAGGAGCTTGATTTATTCCATAGTGAAGGTGACAGTCTTTTTTTTTTTAACTTGCTCCAAAGTTATTTTTAATAACTTGGTTGTTTGGGGCATTTTGTTTTTGTCACTGGGCTGGTCTCACTGACGCTAATCAGCTCTGTAGGGATCTTGTTAGCTTCTCTTAGGCTGAGGTTTGGAAGCTGGTGGTGCTTGACTTAAGATTAAAAGTCTGCTCATTTTCTAATTTTGCCACAGCCTTCCTAGATGTGTCCTTGCTCTCAGCAAAGTCTGGATGCCCTGAAAACCAGTGGTGTCCTGGCCATGAGCTTGGGAGCGTGGCTTTGGGCMAGCTCACCCTCCCAAGGGCGCCCAGCAGGCAGAACCCACATCCTCCCGAGCCCTGGTGCTGGCACAGGCAGGGGTGGCCAGACGTGTCTGAGGACAGTGGTGAGAGGGCAACCTTAACTAACAKGGTGGATTTACAGTGGTTTTTATTAAGGGTGGTGAACCCTGGCTGCAAATTTGGGTGCAAAAGAATGGGATGGGACATTTATAGTTTTTTGTATTGTTTTTGTAAACTGCGTATAGGTAGGGGGTTTTGTTTGTCTTTCCTTGCTGGATGCGAAGGAGATAGGAGTGCCTTCCTATCTGAAATGAGCTACAGATTGGGAAGGGCAGTCTGCTGAGTACCTGCCTAGTGCAACCCCTTCAACAGCAAGGGCTGGAACAGCATTGGTAAGGCTGGTTTTGTTTTGTTTTGTTTTGTTTTGTTTTGTTTTAAAATGACTCTGCTTTGGGGTGAGAGAAGCTTCAGACTGGGAAATAAAGCCAGCTGAAATGGCTATGTACCAATGGCAAATATGGAAGACAGAAAGCGAGAGGTAAAACATTTTATGTGAGATGTCTGTAAATACTCACAGCAAGGAAACAGATTTCTCTCCTGATCTTGRTAGGGAAGTTCCCAGAGTTCCTATTACCAACATGTAGAAGTTATTTCTGTAGTTACTGAACAGGTACAAAGATCACTTTTTTTTTCCTTCTTCTTTAAAACAGATCTATTAGGTCAACTTGTGAACTTATTTGTGGTCAACTTACAGAGATCCTGACAGTAGGAGAAGTTTGTCCAAATACAGCTAAAAAGCTGTTTCTGCATCCTGTGTTCAGCATCCTGCAAAACGCTTGTTTGCCTTTCCTCTTCAAAGAGGCGACTCTGGGCTTCTGTTTATTTTGTGCAAATATGCTCAAGGCGTGTGCAAGCGCGGTGAAGGAGCCCAAGCAACTGTCATGGTGTAGTCCTCTTTATCTGTGAGATCGAACGGGGTGCTGGAGCAGGCCTGTAAAGCAGGTGTTCTCCAAACTTTGTTGGTCCTGCCTGGCATCTGAGAGGCAACAGCTGGCGGGCCGCTCTGAGTCGGTGCCTTCTTGAGCTGCACGCTCTCTGACCAAGGCTCTTGCAGCTCTTGTCCAGGCTGCTGCATGTGTTGCCTCTTCTCCATCTGGAAGACGAGACAAGAAGGCGGCACTTGAAAGTATTGTGATAWCTGAAATGGAGATATGGTGGGAGAACGTTAAAGGGCATTAGCAGAGGGAGCACTGGAGGCATTGTAGGCGAGGAGCTGGAGGGCTGCAACAAGCTGGAAGCACGATGCAGAGCTCAGGCAGCAGGGAGAGCTGCGTAGCGCAGCACAGGGTGGCAGGGCACTGGACCTGCTGCTGGGAGGAGGAGGGATTTAAGGTGTGGATGCTGGTAAATGGGGGCCTGTGATTCCTTTATAAAACCAATTCAGAGTTCTGCACTATGCAGATATTTTTATTAAATGGTAAGATGCCATTTGGCTATGCCTACAGTATAGGAACACAGGCAGAGGGAACACAGTAAATCAGGCAGTTCCTCAGGATAAATCCCTGCTTCCTTTTTCGGTTCTGAGCTTGCCATTTTCCTCTCAGTGTGAGGCCCCTACCTGTGCAGAAAAGCTTTTCCTCTGCTGACTTTCACTGCCCTTGCAGCACCTTCCTGAGCTTTCATTTGCTGATGCCTGGACAACTTCTCTCCTGGGGACTTCATGACACATGTGACTTCCAGCCTTGGGGACCGGCTTTCTGATTTCTTGCTGTCCCTTAATTGCCTGTCTCAACACASTAGCTTCTCAACATGTGGATATATAGGTTGGCCCTACCCTGTCTGCTGTTGTCTTGCTTCCRAAATCCCTAGGCAGAACGGGAAAGCTTTTGCTGTCCTTCCCTGCAGCCTTGGGAAGAGGCGCTGCCTTCTGCGCTGAAGACTTGCTGGATGTGACTGGGCTGACTCGAGGCAGGGCTGAGCTAACGCTCCTCAGGTGGTTTATGACTATCTGCACCAGATATACCGGATTATTTTTTTAAGTGTCATCTGCAGACCTCTACTGCTATGCTGCAATAACCACAGCAAGTTGAGCTATGGACATGTGAAGCAATGGACAGGTTTTTGTGTTAAACAGTTTGGCTTTTCTAATCTTGCGCTTCTTTTGCTAGGCCCTAGTGCATGGGATACGGCAGCAGCTGACTTTACAAGGGCCAGCCATTGGATGAAGCACTGTTGTGACTTTGCTTTCCTGATGTTCTAGTGAAGAAGCCTGCAACGTGAAAGTCTGAAATCCGACTTCCTTGCTCTTCACGAGCCAGTTAGGTAAAGTCAGCTTTGCCAACCATCAAATGGTGCCAGGAGATGGACTGCCCCACTCCCCAACTCCCCTTTTTTAGGGGGGAGTTTTTGTCTATTTAACATGGTGCTTCTCCCTCGCCCCAGCTTAATGAAGAGGTCTCATCCTGGGTCCATGGCCTCGCTCTGCGGCTCTGCCCTGGGAGGCCTCGAGCATCGCTCGCCCCCCGCCTGCCCGCCGTGTCACCGCAGCGCGCGGGGCCAACGGCCGCTGCCCAACGGCCGCTGCCCAACGGCCGCTCGCTGCCCAACGGCTGTTTGAGGCGGGGGGGGGGAGAGGCTTGGCCGCGCGCTCCAGCTGTTGCATAGCCCTCCCCGCAACCGCTCAGTGCCCGCCCCGGCGGCGAGCGGCCAATGAGCGCCGCGGCCGGCGGCGGCGCTGGCCAATGGGGGCGCGGGGGCGGCCCGGCGGGGCCGGCGGCGGCGGCGCTGGCAGCGCGCGGGCGGGCAGGGCGGGGGCGGCGTTGGGGGCTGCTGCGCACCGCTCCGCTCGCTGCGCTCTGCCGCTCCTTCCCTTCTTCCTTCCTTCCTTGCTTCCCAGCTCCCCTCCCTGGCGCCGGGGAGCCGGTGACGGCGCGCACCGCACCGAGCCCGTCTGCTCGCCCTGCGTCCCGTGGCGGGGCTCGCCTGCCTCCCTCCCTCGCCCGGCCCGCGCGTCCCCGCGGCTGCTCCCGGCGCGGCGGCACCATGGCGGTGGAGGAAGAGGGGCTGCGCGTCTTCCAGAGCGTCAGGATTAAAATCGGTGAGCAGGGCAGCGGGCGGCGGGGGGCTCCCGGGCGCGCCGGGGCGGGCGGCAGCCCCCTCCCCGCTCCGGGGGTCGCGGTGACAGCCCCGCACCGGCCGCTGGGTCCGGCGTGGTTACCCCTCCTTGCATTTATTTATTTATCATTGCTGTCATTGATGGTTATTGTTATTACTGACCGTCGCTAAGATGCGTGCGAAAAGTTTGAGGGCGAGCGCGGGGGTCTCGGTTCTGCGTGTCGCTGGCAAAACCGGGAATTTAGGGAAAAAAAAAAAAAAAAAGAGGACGGGGTTGGGGGGGAAGGAAGGGACACGAGGCGAGGACCCGGTAGCTGCGGCCGGGTCGCCCGCAGTCGGTGGCCGCAGCGTCGCGCGGGGGCGGCCGGTGCCCGGCGCGGGCTCCGGGCGGAGCGGGACCGGAGCCGCCCGGCCGCGCTTGGAGCGGCTCCCCGCAGCGGCGCCTTAGATTAAGGAGAGGGGAGGAAAAAGAAAGAAAAAAGCCTGTGCGGAGTTGTGGCTGCAGCTTTGTTGCCGCTGCTTTTTGTGAATGGAGTGAGAGCAGGGCGCTCGCGCAGAGAGCGGCGACACGCTCGTACCTGCGCGATGGACGCGGCTGGAGCGCAGCGGGGCTGCGCTCCAGGGTAGCAGCAGCTCGGAAGGGCTTGCGATTAACGTGCTTAAAGCCCTGAGCGAGGCTAATGCCGGCGGCAGCGGGAGCCGAGGCCGCGGCGGGGCCCCCCGTTCGCGGGCAGCCCGCAGCGAGGCGCCGGGCCTTGGCCTCGCCCGGGCAGGGCGCAGCAGCAGCGCATCGCTCCGCGGGGCGGCATGGGCGCTCCCGAGCCGCGCGGCGCCCGCCTCCCGCTCGAGCGCGGCAGGGGGCGACAGGCGGCGCGGGCCGAGGCCGCGGGAGCGGCTCTGAGCCCCCGGGCACCAGCTCGGGCTGCCGGAGCTCGCCGCCTCCCGTTTCCAGAGGCCGGACGCGGTTTCTTTTGGGAAAGCCYCGTGGGAAAAGCGGGAGCGGCAGGGTCGCCGCTGTTCCCCGTGGGCTGGGGCAGCGATTCTCGTCTCCCAGGCGCTGGGATCTCGGCATCTAGAAGGGATTGTAGATGRAGGCTTGTTTTTTGGTTCCCTCCAGAAGGGCACCAGTGTGTGGATGTGAAAGGCGGTGCTGAGCACCCGGAGGGAGAGGGAGGGGGGACACCCACTCTGGCAGCTATTCCCAGCAGTAGAATAACTTGTCTGTTAGCACTTCCCATTCACTGGCATCTTGTGGACTTCTTTCTTTTGTAGTGATAGGAAGCTCTCAATCTTTTGAAGAGAGGGAAGTTATTTACCCTCTTGACTTGCTTTGATCTATAGCGCTCTAGTAGTGGTCAGCCTTGGAGTCATTTCTGTTTTCTGGGGAGCTTGTTCCATGACCAAATTCCAGTGAATCTCCCACTTTCACRAATTCTGTGTGTGATCTGGCTGGGCATTTCTGGGTCCATAGCACCTCTGCTGGTGGATCCTGCATGGTGGCACTGGCGTGCAGGTGTGCCATGGGTGAGAGCCACACTGGTGTGTTGCAGAGTCGGTGCAAACACGCAGTGAGATAAGGGTGGCGCGCCCAGGGTGACTCCTCTGTCCTAATAGAGAGGTTGGAGCAGTTTGGAGGCTTCAGGCTGTGTGAAACATCCATAGCCTAGAGATGTTTGAATGCCCAAGTAGTGCCGGAGCAGTGTCTCATCTCATCATCCTGCCGAGGAGATGAAGGGAAATGAAGGCCCACTTTCTACTGCTAGTATTACTTGTTCATCTGGGAGTGGTGGGTTGAACATAATCAGCCTTGTTTAGCCAAGTGGGGAGTTTGATCCTGGTTCTTCTAAATGCTTCTCCGTTCTGCATAGTGTTGTTTGGAGGCTTGCTTGGACTTGGCTCTCCATTCTCTATTGAAAATGCAAACCCTTGAGGTCCTTAGGATCCCCTCTTTCCCCCATCTGGTTGCCCTGCCAATGATGTGCCCTTTCCAAGAATGTCTCACTGGGATACTGAAGCCATGGAGCAGCAATGTGAACTCTGCCACTGTGGGGCATTAGTAGGAGTCTTTACTGTGCTGCCCCTTGTCCAGTTTCTGGTTTCTTTTGTGGTTTGTTGAATTGGGAGAACTCAGTGCCTGGCTACTTCTGCTCACGTCTATTGTGAGCATGTAGCAGACACTTAAAAGAAGAGAGTAATTTCTGTGCAAATATGTCTACTATCCTCAATTTGATTTCCTTGTGTTTTCTCTTTATTGAGATGGTTGTCATATTGTCTCTCTTTTTTTTTCCCTTAAAAATTATTTTTACCAGAATCCCTTATGCACAAACAAAACAATGTGTCATGTAAGACTAAACAAACACTTCCTATAAGATTGCCACTCTGAGGAAGTGTGCAGTGCTGATATTTCCATGAGTCAGTGTTGCAAAAGCTGAAAGGAAACAACATAAGGCTCTAGGGCCGATGATTGGCTGGAAAAGCTACAAAGAGGGCGCTTCTGCTTGACAACATGACTGCTGTGCTACTGTGAAGAGTATTTCATAAATATCTTGGTCTTGATTGCTACTTCCCCCTCGTCTTAAATGACATTAATTGTTTAATATTAGCTTTCAACAAAAGACCTAAAGGCTCCTATTCAGCACTCCTGATTTGAAGGCTGTATTCCAGTTAGCAGAGAATAGCTCCCTTTTTTTGTGGGACCTACTTMATGAAGTTATACTCAAAAATATAGGGAATTCTCACTAATGTAATAAGCAGTTTAGCTTTTCATGTGCCTAAAATCTAGTGCTGTTGTATCTAGGAGTGTAAAACTCCTCAAACTTCCCCCAAATACAATTTTTATCATTATGGCTTGACTTGTTGTATAGATTAGGGTGTTCTATAGCTTTGGAACAATAACRGTGTGATACTGTATGTGTTTGCAGCATATTGGGCAGTATCCGAGGCCCCCATTTAATGAGTAGGACCTGTTGACCCCAGAGGGGCCAGCTGATAAACTGTGGCTGCTCATAGTGGGTTAAGACATTTGTAGACTTACAAATCTCCTTTATCCGTTTTGGAAAGGGGCAGGGGATTGACCTTTTGTTGGGTGTTGAGTTCTTAATCTAAAATGTGGGGCTTGTGGTAGCACGGTCAGAATGTGATCAGAGACATGAGGTTTTAAAGTATTGTCCAAGAAGGGCTTGCTACTATCTGACCTGGGCTGGTTCTGCATTCACAACTTACCTGATCAGAAAATCAACCCACTGTTTTTTTTGAGATCTCAGAAGTCACATTTACACTGCACTGATCTAGTAGACTATTCAAGTGAGGATTGTTGATCTGTAGACTGTAACATCTAATTTGAGTCGAGTTTTATTGTACCTTCTTTGTAAATGTTTACAAAGCTCTGGCTTTGGAGATGACATAAAAGGAATTGAACCTGTCTTTGGGAAACCGTAGCCATTGGTGAAGCCAGCCTCTGCGTATTTGCCGCAGTGCCCCTGTGCTGTGTTTGGGCAGACTGATTGCCAAGGGAAGGTATTTGCTGCTCTTCTATAAAGCCTGATATGGAGGAAGGGTTGGAGAGAAATTACTTGTTTGCCTTCCTTTAAGGGTAAGGAAGAGCCACCTTGTCTCTGGCAAACTTAAGGCTTCTCTTAGTCTAATCCTTAGCTTCATCAGGGAAATCCATTTTGCCTTGAGAAGATGTCCCTTTTAATGTTGTCTGTTGAGATTTAGTGCCTTAAGTGGTTTCTCATAGAAGTAAGTACCACTAAATATGCTCACTGTGTAATACTGTAAATGGATTTATCCTCATGTAAAAGGGGTTGACCAGATATTTTTAGAATGAGAGAGACTTTTTTTTTYCCCTCATATATCTATTAGAAGATGATGATTTGGAAAATGCAAATTGTTTCTTATAAAAATCTGGATGATTTTCTAATCATTTATTTCAAAGTTAGTGAACCAACAAGTAAAGAAAGGGAAAAAAAATTATGCATCTTGCCCAGAATGTATATTCCAAGTCACAAGATGAGATCTGCCCATTAAAAAGTTAACAAGTACATCTTAAATTGATGCTGTGTAGGTAAAATAAAGTGACAACAGTGTTACCAGAAGATTGCAGTGCTTAAAAAAAAAAATGTTTTGCTGCTGTGGAGGGTACAGAATAGGATGTGCTGACTTTTCCCCTTTGTTTCAGAATKTCAGACTCTGCCAGCTTTGATGTTCATCGTGTTCTGGCTGTCAGTGAAAGGGCCGGGGCCAGCGGGTCTCAAGCAGGGCAAGCTGGGGCACTTGGTTGTGGGCTGGCGGGAGCAGCTCTGGTCAGAGCAAGCACAAATATATCTGAGAGCAAAGTGGCTTGGCTTTTAGGGTTCATCAGGGTGAATTCTCACAAGGGAAACAATAAATTATATTTGCTCAGAGCCTTGATTGTCAGGAATCAAATATAGTAGATTTTTTTTTTTCCCTTCTCATTTGGATTTAATATATTGCGAGGAGGGGTGGGTGGTAGGGAGGAAAGGCTTCTCTAGCCTCTCTCATGAGAACTAATAGCAATTTTGTGTTCTRGTCTCCAGAAACTAGTTGAGGTGATTATCTATCTGCTTGTCAGAGTACCAAATACTCTTACATGGGGACTTTATTTAAGTGCTGAGTATCTTAGCTTCACTCTTTGGCAGAAAATTTGGAAATTGGAATTTGGCTTTTGGAAATTTTTCACTGTGTTGAAATGACCCTCAGAATATTCTTTTTGTTGGGGAGGCAGCTGTCAAGAATCACTTTGGTTCTACATCTTGCCATGTTTCTGTGTCTCTGTTCTGCTGGTCCCGGCTCCTTCCTGTTTCCCTGTTGACTCCGTTATTTTCTCGCAGTAGGTGCAGTCTAAAGCCCAGCTCTGTGGTGCGCTAACACAGCATAGCAGCTGGGTGCTGCTGAAGAGGGAGGTCTTGCTTTTCCTCTTCCCTGCCCATCTTGCTTCAGAGACAGGCTGAACCTTGCTGTGCTCTTCAGTACATCTTCCTTGTGTGTTTTCTTGCTGGTGCTGTATGGGTTCATCTAGGTACATTTGGGCTCAGCCAGTTGTTGTGCTGATTTGACCAAGAGGAGAGTTTGGCAAACTGATTCATCGCCAGGAATTCCACCTGGGAACCGCTTGCATCTCAAGCCCAGGTCCCCCAAATGCCCACGGCAGCTCAGGTGCTTGGGGTCATAATTGATACTGGCTTCTCTTCCACTTCCATCACTTCTCCACACACCTCTTCTAAAGCTGAGCTGTGTGATTTTGATTATCACCTTTATGTGTAACCGGAGAAGAACGGTGTAAATTGTGAATAATTCTGTTGGAGCCAGTAGCTACATTGCTGTGAGAACTGAAATAAATATTTGAGTAGCTCCTGTAACAATTCTTCTCTTGAAGAGAGAGGAGGATGAAGCTAAATCCACTTAAGGTTGTTAAGGAGTACTTAATACATCTAATTTTTCGACAATTCCCTTGTGGGGAAAACCCTTTCGAAACTGGTGTGGCTGTAGGATAAACCTCAAAGTGCTGTTTCCCTGCGCGAGAGGAAGAAGCAGGTGAGGGAACGGAAGCCCTAGTATAAACATACTGTTTGGTTGTCCTTGAATAATAAGGATGTAAGTATCAGACAATTARTCATAATAGTTTCAGACCAATAAAAGCTAAATAGCCGTGTATGGAGGAGAAAACTGTGTTTTTGTGTGCCAGTGGCCTGTTAAAGCTGCTGGAGATCAATTCACCCAAGGCATTATATTAACAATCATTAAAACAATCCCTATTATGTCCTGATGTTGTGCTTCTAAACCGGTATTTAGTACCAGGTATTTATCCACTTTGTGGTTATAATCAAGGAGAAGCTGTAATAACAGTCTATATTTTATAAAACTGTGCTTTATAAAAGGTGGTCACAGGCTTTTGCCTTCTACTTTTTAGCTGTGTTTAAAAAAGCTGTGAGTAAAAAACTGGTTCTTTAACAGAGTATCTGTTGGACAGGTGTCTGTTCTTTTCAGCGGCAGCTTTGATTCCTTCAGCAGTGGTGACCGAATTCAAGATGCAGCCAGCAGCTTTGTTTCGGCATGGAAACAAAACAGATCTAACTTCCTTCCTCCCCCTTGCTAACCTCTGCCAAGGGAATGCAACTTCCCTGAAACTTCACATGTTGTTTTCCTCCTTTAAAATGTTTTCTGGGTGAAAGTTTGGCAAAATGAAGGATTTAAAATTACTGWGAAGTAAACTTTATTTTTTGTGGATCATAGGCACAGGTAAAATTCTTTATAGGATCGGTTGAAATTGTGTGGGCTTTGATTTCTGCCCTGCTCCCCCGTTTTCTGTCTGGAGGAGCAAAGAGTATAGAGTATTTATGTTTTGTGGGGAAATTTTACCTATGAAATAGGTAAACCTGAATTTTCAGGGGAAGATTTACCTGTGAAAGAATGGTAGGTTTAAGCAGATAGAAGTTGATGGAGTGTTGAATTTGCCTAAATAGTAACATGCTTTGCCTCTTCTAAGCTTGTAATAGGCCTTACAGGATGGCTGAAGCATTAGAGGAAACTACTCAGTATACAAATACTGCTGCTGTATGCAACAAATGTGAGACTTGGGGTTCATTTAGGCAGAATACTGCTCAAATGACTGGAGGAAGGAGGACTCTTCCAATGCAGGTCCGTGTTTGAGAGGTATACTTCTGGTGTTTTAAAAAATGATTTTACGAGGAAATATGCTTGTGCGGTTGTCATAAATAATTATTTATTAAATAATAAGTGTCATTATTATTTAAAAGGAGTCTGCCTTACAAGGCCTGAGCTGAGCGTTCCTTTCAGAAAAGGAACATTGGAGACTGTGGGCTGCATAGAGAGCGAAAGGGTCTGTGGCCTTGGGAAGGAGTTTTCCTTGGACTTTTATCCACTTTTGAGTTTGCAACAGATGGAATAAAGTTCGAGCGACTGATAATTTGTGTTTTGGCATCTTRCAGATTTAAATTCCCATGAAATATCGTTTTCTCTATAGCTGTCCTGAAGGTATGTAATACAAGTAATCTTCATATTTTTGAGACTCATAAGCAAGGGAAATCATTCAGCTTTCCTATTGTAGCTATGGAGGAATTGGCAACTTGGAACGCTTTATTTTACAGTTGTGCTTCTGTTATGGCTGTGCATACAGAGTTTTTATATTTATAAAAGCAGTTCACAAAACCAGATGTACTCGGGCTTGGGTTTTAAGCTCCTTTAAAATAGGAGAGAAGGGAAGCAGATTATTTTGACTACTGTTTCCAATTTCTTCTAAAAATATTTCTATTTTCAAATTGTTTACAGCTACTTACTTTTGTTCAAGCACTCTAGAAGAAAATAGTTAGCGGTAGCTTTTTACAAGGCTTTAGTTGATTCTTGCTTGTATTTCCCAGCTGGTGTTAGAGTACATCTGGAATCTATGAAATTCCTTTCTTTGTTCCTCATTTCCTGTGTCATTCAATGCTACAGTGCAGGGTTTGAAAGCTGTTTCTCTCAGTATCTTCTTCTAAGATGTATTTTTTTAAAAAACATTTAGTAACT
>NW_020455704.1:89745-206889 GCF_003342845.1 Nothoprocta perdicaria
CAGTAAAAATAGTTTCACTGATTTTTTTTTTTTTTTTTTTTTTTTTTCTGGCAGTCATTCAGCTTGTAGAATTGTAGGAAGGAGGATGGTAGAAAGAGGAGAAAAACATGCTAGATGGTATAAAAGCTCTCTTAATCTCCCTCCAGCCCTTGAACAATCAGTAGTTTGTGATACTAAATTAGATCTATTTTTCAGGAGACACCAAGTGTGCCTTCTTAGTCTGGTGTTCAGATTCAGGCTTGAAAAAGCTGGTGAGGGCTGCAGAGCACGTGAGCACACCCTGGGGAAACTGAGCCTCGCGAGTGACCAAAGGCGAGGGCCGAGCGCGCCTGGGGAGGACACGTCCGTGCCCCAGAGCAGCAGCGTGTGCCCCAGGGCAAGCTGAGTTGTTGCAGAAACCCAGCACTGGCTCAAACGGAGAGGGAATGGGGTGGTCTAAAGTGTTGCTCGTGTTTCTGGCAACACTGCGTTTGGTTTTACCAGCAACACGTTCAGTGGGAGTTGTGTTTTTATATATACTCGCAGCCTGAAATTATGAGTAGTTTGTCTGAATTTTCCGGAAAAACATGGGGCTTCATATTGCAGTCGTTGGATCTTCTGTTGTCAATTGCCAGCTGTGGGTGCTGCTTCCAAGACTGGAGCTTTGCTATTTACATGGTATCTGTAGACATGAAAGCTCTGCCATGGTACCGTGCAGGTTCAAAAGCTTCTTCACAAAGTGCCTGCTATTAAGATGTGATTTGTGTTATGAGCACCCTTTCTCCCCTTTGTAAATACAGAGCTGTTTTCCCTTTTAGGTTGTGTAGTTGTATAACATCTCTGCAAAGGATGGCAGCAGTTGCTTTCATGGAGAACTTAATATTAGGGAAGTATTTATCTTATTTTTAGCTGCCTCTCTTAATGCAATTTAGTAGGTAGAAACAAGGAACACTGTCGCTGTGAGACCTGTCAGTTCTCCATAGATGAGACTTTGAGATCTGCTGACTCCAGTAGCTTTTTTATCTTGTCTTGATTTTTTTTTAATATCCCTAACAGCAGCAGTACATTACATTAAACTAAGCTAGTACATTACAACTATTACATTAAATGACATGTAAATATGTGCAGTTTTATGTCTATGCCATGTACTTCTAAGGAAACAAAAGGAAATGCCTTCCATACCACAAGGTATGGAAAACAGTGAAAGAACCCTTCAACTCCAGCACTTGTCTGAAATCTGCCTCTCAGCACAGCATGTGGGTGAGGTATGAGGTAGCATCCCTCGTTCCTGATGCCTCTCAGGTCTTCTGTGAGGTGAGGGTCAATCTCCAGAATAAGCACCAATAGGACAAGAGGAAATGGCCTCAAGTTGTGCCTGGGAGCCTTCAGGGTAGATATTAGGAAGGATTTCTGCACGGAAGGAGCAGTGAAGCCTTGGCACAGGCTGCCCGGGGAAGTGGTGGAGTCACYGTCCCTGRCACTGCTCAGGAAGTGTGTAGATGAGGCACCTGGGGACACGGTCTAGCAGGCAGGGTGGTGAAGGGTGCACAGTTGAACTTGATGCTCTTGAAGGTCTTTTCCAACCATTGTGATTCTGTTTCTTCAGTTGTGTAAAGGTAACTGATGCTCAGTGGGACTGAGAACTGGCTACAGGGCGGCTTTGTTCTCTAGATGTGTATTGTTATTTATAGGCTGTGTCCTGTTGGAGGGAAACAATAAATGTGCTAGAATGCACCTGTAAATCCATCTGATCTGTTCAAGTCAGAATAGAGCTGTGCTTCCCTCAGTGGTAGCACTGACTGTCAGTAGGTACTTACCTTGTACTTACCTTGGTCCATACAAATTCCCAGTAGCCCAGACCTAGTTACRGTCCTGAGGACCTTCTTGACACCATGTCTCTCCCTGCAGCCACGGGCCCTTGACTCTATCCCACTTTGCTACCTGAGAGCAGGAGGATTTTGCCTGCATGATCACAGTGGTGAAGTTCAGACTTCTGTGSAAGTATTCCTCAGCAGAGAAGCGGATGGACCCATCAGCTGGTTCTGCAGACTTGGTGATCTGGTCCCCTTTCAGAATTGGAAGGGTCATTTCCCAATGTACGAGCTGATATTTAGGAGCTTGGCTCATGCTGCATAATAGTCAAATGCCAGGTCATTAAGATATTCTAAGAAAAACAATTTTTGCTCTACAGTTGTCACCGTAGGCCAGGGAGGTTATGAGCACTTCAGAGTCTGTGATGGAGAAAGAAATCGAGAGCAGCCGCTACAAATGCAGCCACCACTAAAGCTAGTGGTGCTACTGATGCCTCTTCTTTCTCGTACTGATGTGCAGGGTCAGGTTGGGGAGTGACTGTGGTCAACTTCAGGAATTTGGAGCTGTACTGAGGGTTGGAAGGAACTGGGTTACAGAATAGGGCAAGCGATATTGCTGCCCTTTGCCCCATTCCCCTGTGGGGTTTTCCTTTTAGGTCTATGTAGCAAAACTGCTTGAGGGAAAAGCTGTTTTTTATTGAGGTTGTGCTGCATGCTGTTGGTCTGGGGTTTTTTTTTGAGTAGCGATTCAGAAATTTTTGACAGGCAATAAAAATGCCTGGGGGAATTGGAGATATTGGTATAGAGCAAAATGATTTAAGATGAAGCTCTAACAAGCTGCTAATTAGAGTGTTTTGACACCTGTTTCTACAACTGTATTCCAGAAAGTTGTGGGCTTGAAAGTCTTTAAAATAAATAACTGAATGACTATTTTAGTGTTTAGCTTCATTTTTGAATGCCATGGTAACGGATCTCTTTAATAGCCTGGTGGGAGTTGTTGTATAAGTTGTTATTATGAGGCTTCCTGATACACCTGCAAGTTTTTGATATGCTCATGCCCTGCTTTTGGAAATGGAAATTAATGATGTAGCCTTTCATGTAATGGGAGATTTGTACTTTTGGGCAGGAAGAATCTCTGTTCTCTTGAGTGCAGCCGTAACAGGCATAACGTTCCCATGGCAAGCAAACTCCTGGCATTAGAGAGTACTTTATTATTACTATGAATTTCCTCCTCCTTCCATGTGCTCTTATTACTTGCATATATGGTTGAATGATGTTAAGCTCTCCGTGTCCTTTTTTGCACTGTGGCCATTTGATTTTTGACCTGAACCAGAGGTCCTAAGTGCTTGTCAGGTCAGGTGCCTACATCAGCAGGAGCACGGGCTGCCGTGGGGAGCCCAGAGGAACACGTCCTGCGCTTCATTCACTATCCACAACAGCAAAGAGCAATAGGGTCATGTACGAGCATCTCAACCAGGCAAAGGGTTGCATAGCCACAGATTGGTGCCAGCGACTCCAAAGCGTGTCCTGGAGAGCCCAAGGATAAGCGCGTGCTTGCGTGGCGGGCACCTGGCGAGGTGCCGTCGGGAAATGCTTGGTACGGGGTTACATCTGGTCTCTTGCTGCTCCGTTGAGCTCCCTCAGGTGAGGCTGGGAAGGAGCCTCCGTCTGCTCCTTCAGAGCACGGTGGCAGTCGCAAGGGGCAGGATCTTGCGGCTCTTCTTTAAAGATGCAGTTGTTGGCTCCCTTTGTGCTTCTGGAAGAGGCACTGGAGCTGACATATCCAAGTAACACCTTTGGTTGTCTTCGGGGCTATGACCACACGCTAATGCTGAACCTTCTGGATCAGGGCTTGGGCTGTTGGTGTTGGAACAGCTTGGGCTTGTGCAGAATCGAACCTGGTGGAGCATGCTCGGCTATTTCTGCAAGGAATGGAGCACTTGGTAGCGGTTGATGAAGGATGATATGAATTCTGTCCCAGGACGACAATYGAGAGCTTGTGGGATAAGAAAGAATGAGGCTGAGGCTTTGTTTTGTTGTGGTGGTGGTGTCGAGTATCTCCAGAAAAGATGTTGCTGCTTGTGAAACTTCTGTAATTTTAATAGGGCTTCTAAAGGATCTTTAAGTTTTGCTTAGACTTCAGGATCCATTCAGGARTTGATTCCTGACTCAGGCTTAGCTGTAGAAGGTGTGATTCTACTGGACTTGACTCATACTCTTCTGATAATCCAGATGAGATAGTTCCGTCTCAAACCTTTAAGATACTAACCATAACTGTTTGACCTGGCCCACTTAGTTCATTTCACAGTGTTTTCAGTTGTGATTTTTTTCCAGTTCATTAACTGCCTAATTAACCTTAATGATAAATGAGTTCTTACACTAATTATTTGAAAGCTTAATTTAGGAAAGTCGCTGCAATTCATAGCTCCTATTGTGCTGTTATGACAGGCTGGATACTTGTCTCTCAGCGACAACGCGCTGTCAAACATCAGTAATGTTCATTCAAGTTCCTGGCAGCTTTTGGGCCAGCCTGGAACCAGTAGCTAGAAGAAGTTCTGCATTATCTGCTTCTGCATTAATTGCTCCTGGATCTGCTGGTGAGCTTTCAAAGTCAAATCATTGACCTTAGAGGGGTATAATCATGAGGATTGTCCCCTGCAACCTTAATCTGATCCTTCTGTGGATGTGACATTCATGTCACTACTGGAATAAATGCTTTTTGAAAGAACAGCATAGTGTGTTTATTCCCATCCATGGGATAGATGGTGCTTGTTTAAGTGAGAGACCCTCTTAAGTGGGAGATTGGAGAGGGAAATAATATCTGTTAGYCATGGGGTCCAATTTGAGGCCAGTTCAGATTTTCACACTGCTTTTTGTCTTCTCCACCACCACCCTCCACAAGCCAGAGTCCAGTATCACACACTTTCAATACAGCTTGCTTTGACTTTATTTGACATTGTGAATGCTCAATATTTCTGCAAATTAAAATTGACTTTTGAATTTGGTTTCTTTAGGAGGAAAAGACTGCAAAATAGGTAATAGTCCTCTCAAAGGTGCGTCAGTAACTAGAAGGGGATCCTGTAGGAGATGGCAGTCAGTGCAGTGGGCCTGGGACGTATCTTTTCTTGGTTGCCTCATTCCCTATGTACTGTGCCGCAGGGCCGAGGGGCAAAGAGGTCTCCCTGTTACTCACCTGTGATGGGATTTGACCCTCCTTGGGTGAGCCATGTGCAGGGTGGCGATAGAGTCACCCATTTGGGGAAGGGACAGGGAGGACAAAGGATCTTGTTTCTCTGCCTGGCCAAGTCCTGTTTCCTTCCTTTGAGAGCCCTGTTCTTGTCAATCAGCGCTGGAGTTAAATGCCTTCTGCTTCCTCCTGGATACAGTAGGGCTCTAGCAGCGAAAATCCTGCCCGGCATGTTCAGTACTGGGGAACTGAAATGCAATATAGCTCTCRCATGGCTCAAAAAAGATCCTGGCTCCTGTTTGATTGATTGCTTTTTAATTGTTTAAGTCCCAATTCTAAAGCTTTCTCCTTATTTTTGACCTCCACAGGACAAACTTTCCCTCCAACAACTTAGCTATTCTAGCTGAAACACCTGGGAGGAACAGAGAGCAGTTACAAGGAAACCATTTTAAAGACTATTCAGGACGGCACAATAGAGAGCAAGGAGAATGCCTGGCCCCGAGTTTTGTTGCTTTCCCTTCTCTCCCCCCTGCCTGCCCATGTCACCSGGGTTTGTTTAGACCCCCCTTCCGCAGGGCTTAACAGCATTTTCCTCCTTTCTGTAAGCCGGTAGTAAGGGGATTACTAGCATTGCTCGGCCATGTAAAGGCCSCAGTTAAGATTTGGAGCCTAGTTTCATGGGAGCATATAGCATGTACTGCATATAATGCAGTATATGCTGCATTATATACTGCAACATATACTGCAGATAATGCATTCATCATTGCTGGGAGTCGAAGTACACAAGGAATACCCAGCCCTTGCTTTGCAGCGCCTTGCCTTGCTGAAGAGCTGCTGCTYGCTCAAGTTCCATGCTCAGCCTTTTGCTTGGCCTGGGTCCGTGTTGGAGCTGGTGGTGGAGGAACGCTGAACCGCGCCGGTGGYCTTGGCCAGAGAAGCCCCCGTGCCCTGCTCCTGCAGGAAGGTGTTGGATACTGAGACTGAGAGCAGAGCTAAACGTGGTGTGAGCGTAACATGGCTCTGCTGAGCCACGAGGCCAGCCCACCCCACTGGGCAGGGAGCAGCAGAGCAGGCTGCTCCATAGGGGAAGCCGAGCGGGAAGCTGAGCGCGAYGGCGATGCAGCGGGGAGCAGAGGCCTCGCCAGCGAGCGAGCAGTGAGGTGGTACCAAAGCAAAGAGCAGAGCAGGTCACTGGAGGGGCCAGTGATGGCCACACAAGTCTGTAGTGATGAGGTAGGTCCAAGGTCAAGCCAGGCAGTCAGAGCAGCACCTCAGGGTCAGCATCCTGGAGGTAAATGGCCAGGCAGAGCCCAAGCTGCAGTGTAGCGCTGGTGAGCACCTACGGTGAGGGCCCGAGCTAGAATGTAGCTCTGAAGTGAAAGAAGGGGCCCCGTGGGGCTTCTCCCGGCACGTTCTCACACTTCTCTTGACTTGGGACTCTGAGGGAAGTGCAGGTGCAATAACACAATGTACGGCTGCCTGTTTTGCAACTTTGCAGACTGTGGCAATAAAATCACATCCTGTTTGGTGGGGGAACCAACCTTAGCTGGTGCTTCTTGAAGTCTCTATGGTGCTGCTGGAAGGTGTTTGAATGACTCTTTGTGGATAGGAAAGTGTGTGCGTGGGAGGCACTAGATATGTAGTTATTGCTACAATATGTAATGGGGATTCTTAACTGGACTCTTGGAATGGAGAGGAATTGAAATCTTCTGGAAGTGCTTTAACCTTTCTCAGCTGTGTCTTGTCCCTTTATTCATCCATATATTTTGACTAATATGGACCTTTCATTCTGTGACATATTTTTAGTGATTTATTCATCTTCCCCTTTTCTGTGGTTTGAAAACAATGTCCAACTTCATGAAATTTCTGGTGCCTGTTCTTATTTCTCTCYAGGCTGTGGCAAGTCTGCTCTTAGATCATGTCAGCACTATTCTGTTGAATAGCAAAAAAAGCACTAGTAATGTAATGTTTCCTTGTCTCTTTTCTCCTTCTCCTACCTGACAAAAACTAATAATGATTTTTGGTAGCATCTTCTCTGATATTACAGTGAGAGCTTTGGAGCTTTTCATTTTTATTTATTTATTTTTTTCCTGAGGCAAAAGAGTGGATTGGGAAGTTCTCTGTGGAACTCTAAAAGTTGGCTTCTGAGCTCAACCAGTAGTTCTACCCTAAGAGCTGGAGTCAAGATGAAAGGAGTCTGTTTACATACGAGTCTTCTGTTCCTTTGGAAGTGTCTCAAAAAAGCAGTATTTGCAATGTGTGGCTGCCACAGTCCTACAGCAAGATAATTAATGACCAATGTTTTGGAGATAGAAGCGTGCGGTGCCTCATCCTTCCTCTTAATTTCCCCCTGGTGAAAAGAGATAGAAGAAGCAGTTATCAGGGTGCTTCTCTTTATTAGTAAAGCAAATGATAATTCATGCAAAATGTTTTGAAATGCGTGTCATGGAAATTTCAAAATCCTGAGGAAATCCTTAAATGCATCTGAGGCTTGTTCTGCAYTAACAAATTGCTCAGAGATCCTGAATGAAGATGCCCAATAAACTGTCTGTGTGCTTGGTGGTTCCTTGCTGCCGAGCAGCAAGCATTCCCTGGATTTACGGGTATCAYGTTTGAGTGATAGCAGGAAGATGACAGGGAATTGAGTTAAACAAACATGTGAGGAGCCAGTGATGAGAAATAAAAGAGCAAACACATTCATCATAAAAACTCTTTGCAGTTGTCATGTAAAGAATATGGCAGTGGATCTCACAAAACCCCAGCACAGAG
This sequence comes from Nothoprocta perdicaria, assembly GCF_003342845.1. Classification (NCBI taxonomy): domain Eukaryota; kingdom Metazoa; phylum Chordata; class Aves; order Tinamiformes; family Tinamidae; genus Nothoprocta; species Nothoprocta perdicaria. Next base: position 97,492 of record NW_020455704.1, read on the forward strand.
AGCTCTTTAGATGTGCAGGATGAGATATTGAATACTGCTTTTTAGAAGGACTCTCCTCTTGGTAAAGGGGTTTTATAGGAGCTCCTTCCCTTACGTGTACTGATGATTCTGGCACTGATTGAGATGAGTTCAGATTTTCATCCTTCAATTTGAAGGGTGCAGCAAGGAGAGAGGTGGAGAGAAGTTGGAAGGCCAAGTTGCAGAGAGCTGAGTGGCTCTTTCCTCCCTGTGAGAAGACCAGCTATCTAGTCAGGAGGTGGCTTCTCTGGGGCAGGAGCTGTGGGTAGTTTGCACCTCTGAATAATTACAAATGATTAAAACTTCGTTTTAAATAACGAGGGTGATGGAGGTAATTGCCATGAAGCTTTTTTAATGGAGAACTTTCTTAATCCAGAAGGATTGGATGGGGAGAGGGGCTTGTTTGTAAATGGGAAGGTTACATTAGAATTAGATTGTGTAGGTTATATTAGAATTAGAAATGTAGGTTGTGRTCAACACAAAACAGAGTTAGATGTGTTTACATGTCCTTTGATGCCTTCAGAAGAAGGGAACAAACTAGAAGAAAAGGTACTGTTTAAATGGTCTGGATTTGGGACTGATAGGGGATGGAAATCTCAACAATACTTGAGTTTTATAGTTGGTAAGAGAGCACCAATTTGGGTCGTCTTTCCTTTCTTTTCCCTTGGTCTCTAACGTGCCGTGCCAATTTGGCTTCGCCGCGTCAGCAGCTACGCCGCCTGGTTGGAACGGCGGGCTGTGCCGCACAGAAGATATCCCACGAATGTGGGAATAAAGCTGGCGGCTGGTAAACACCAATGCAAGAGTTAATTTAATAGCTACTTTCCATAAATAGAGGAGCTTGTTTGTATAGCCACCGCTAGAGAATATACGAGCGTGTCTGAGACTTTACTGCCTTGCCTGAGATCACAAATGCACTAAATAAAGCGGCTGTCGGGTTACAAAATCTGATCCTCTTCTATCCTTGGAACAGAGGTCAGAAAGACAAAATGGGAAGAAGCATCTTTGTTTCCATAATTCTCTTCGCTATTTTGATTTTTAATACTCTAAACAAATTCACTGGGTTCTATTCAAGATATTTAATGTTTTCTTTTGATCCAGTGTAGTAATTAGAGATTAGCACCATTTGATGTTAAATTATTATAAAAAATAAAACCAAAAATAGCTGAACAGAACTTGAGAGTTTAACACTGCTTCAAAGTTGTGAGTGAGGTTTAAATAAATTAAYGAGTCTGGAGAGTGGTATTTTGGGATATGTATTTCCACAGACCACACGTTCTGTGGAGTTCACGTGTACTGTGTACCAGTTACTACAGTTAAACATTCTTTGTGGAAGAATCAGAGGAGCCATAGGCTGGATTATACCATCAATAATTTTGTGCAGGTTTTCCAGAGACTATCTCCATTTCTAAATGGGCTAACTATCCAGCATGGTTTGGGATTGTTTTTTCTTACATTTATTTACTTTTGAGGGATGTGTAGGTGCACATGTGCATCTAGAATGGTTTCCTTGAACCAGTTTATACTGTAAAGCTGTCATGCAGCTGCTCTGTTTATTTAATTCTGGTTGTTTAAACATGGTTTTAGAATAGGCCGTGTGAGGCTGCCTGGCTTGTTAAGAGAGGAGCTCTTTGCAGATCTTCACTGAGGTTTAAAAAGGTGTTTGGTTTGGCAGGTTGCATTTCATTTGTGAAATGGATCCTTCTGCCGGGAGAAGAGATGAAAGTCAGTAGCTCTTCAGCATAGGCCAAATGGAGTAGGTACTTCCAAAGAATGGACTGCCTAGAAAAATGAAGTGTAGCTTTGTTTTCTTTGCTAATCTATATGTGATTCTAATAGGTATTAGTAGAACCTGAAACTTGGACTGGGAATACAGAGGCCTGCTGTGGACAATACTTTAACACATTTAAAAAAAAGATAAACTCTTGGCCTACCCTAAACTTCGTGTTTCTTTGAACTGTGTGGTCAGAAACAGAGCTTGCACTTTTGTGGAAGCATTTTTGTGCACTTTTTTTGTCCAGATTTGTCATTCTGCTCTTCATTGGTCCTGTAGAAAGAACAATTGGGCAAGCGTTCACTGGTCTGTCAAGGAGATGGCTATTTTGGTAGGAATCTTTAAACTTCAAATGTCTTGAAACGACTGTTTCAACATGCAGTAACTCACTGATGTATGGTTTTCCTCAACCTATATTTCAAATCTGCTAGTGATGCATTTAAATATTTCTTACTCATTTCTGCGCTTGTGAACCATCTTGGTGTATGAAATGTTCATGATGGGCTACCCRATTGACACAATAAAATTCTGTAGTTGTGTTCACAAGGGCAATTAGTGTGACTTCAAACGGTTTTCCAACCATTTCCCATCCTTATGAATCTTGATTATAGATCAAAAATTGTTAATGAATCTTTTTTTAAAAAAAGCTATGTTCTCCACATCCTTAACTGTACTGTTTTCTTAATACTGTCAGACTTGTTATGTGTTTGGGGGAGGTGTAACCTGTTCTTGTTTTAATTTTAAAAACTGTTTCAGTACAAAATTTAAAGCAACAGCTCTGCAGTCTATTTTTTGTGACCTGCATTTTTGGATGCAGTTTAGTGTATTCCTTGTTCTGCTCTTGTTCTTAATATGTTAATTATGTTATCAAGCTATTACATATTCTACTGACAGAATAACATTTGCTACCACTTTTTTTTTTTTTCCTGTTCCATTTTGGGATGCATGAGTGGAAGAAATCCTGCAGAAGTGTCTTGTTTTAGAGTTCTTTTGTAAAAATCATCTAGCTCTTGTTATGCTGCCATCTGTCTTCCTCTAGCTTGAAGAGGAAACAGCTGTTGTGGACCATCTCCAGATAGTGTGTTTAATGAAGTCTAATAGGTCTGCTCACCTCCAGTTTGCATGTGAATTGGGGGAAAAAATCCTCCATGCAGGAGGAAAATGCTGTTTTGTGGTAGGACTGTAATGAGTTTCATCTTGGTACTGCGTTGATTGAGCTATGGCCCCTCCATAGGTGGGTTAGAGTAGGGACAAGTTCGTTAAGAGGTTACAATGGCTGTAATTGTGCATTTCATATAAMGGGGATGTTCCCTGCTGCTGCCTTCCTGCTGGAAGCAGCTGTCCAGCAGCTTCGGGAGGTGATGGAGCTGCTGATCCAAYGTACAGCCACCTTGGAGCTCCGCGCGTGCCGAGCTTCAGCCTCTGGGCAGAGGCAGCACCCAGCACAGTGGGGCCCACGGGAAGGCAGAGCCAGCGKCGCAGCCCCTTGGTTTGGCGTCCTGCACTTGGGCTGGGTGAGGTGCCCTGAGTGCTCTGAGAAGCCCACAGAAAATACCATTTCCAACAAAGTATTTAATTCTCAGATCTAGGTCGGAGAATAAACATGAAGATCCCAATCAATGTTTATTAGACTRTCTCTTTATAGTAGGGTATGGACGCACCTGATATGGCTGGTAGATGATTCCCTTGTGGCTTTTGGGGKTGTGTTTTAGACTTGTGGTTTTGGTAAAGTGTGAGGGACCTTGTGGAAGATGCTGTAAAACATCAGCTTCAATCAAGATAGTGATTTAGCTGAGTTAAAAGGTTGGTTGAATGGAAGTAGACAAGTTCACTGTCAAAGAAAGCCTTGAAGAAACTTGATAGTAAATTATCTGAACTCAAGTACTGGAATATGGACAACATTTGCTGCTGCTTTAGATAAAAGGCACTGAAAGGACCTCGTTCGTCAAAATTGAARGAAAATGTGTTCTTGGATAAAGGAAAACATCTTGATGGATCTGAGATCCTTTGCAGAATGAGTAGCTGCTTGAAGCAAGATACTCTTACAGGGTATGGAGCAAAGCGCCTGGCACATGTAGAAGCTCCTCAAGTTCTGTCCCATTTGCTCTCCTTGTTCCTGCTTCTCATGGGCCAGAGCAGGCCTGTACCAAGTAGGAACCTCTGCTGTGTTAAAGCTGATGGAGGTGAAAATTTTGCTTTGACCTGATCTGTTTCTTAAAGTGTCTTCCTGTATGCATGTGAGCCGTCCTTGGTGGCACCATGTAGGGGAAGAGGGGCTGGGAGCCGAGTTAGGGAGACTCCAGCAATTTCTTTGGTCAAATAGCAAACTTAGATTTATTTTCACACTTGTCAGGTTGAGCCACTGACTCACATTTGAGTTTACAATGGGAGTTCTTTAATTTCAGAACAAGTTAGACCTGGAACTAAGAAACAACCCATTCTTTTTGCTGAAGCCCCGAAGAGTCAAGTAACACAAGAGATGTGTGAAAGTCGCGACAGTCCCGCCCCAAAGGTTCCTCTCTGCCTCCTGGGAGGTGGTGTCCTGCTTCAGATCTAGGAAGCCTGGAGCTGGCAGCGGTGGGGTAGTTCTGGGGGGCTATTGGGACTGTGACGGTGCTGGGTGTGTAGGGAGGACCTTGTGCTTGGGGGGCCCTGTGCCGGGGCTCCTCTCTGCATCTTGCTCTGCTGCCAGCCGCCTCTGCGCCTCCCTTCCCACCCTGTGCCCAACTGCTCCCGGCTGCTCTGCCCCTGTGTTTTGGGACAGGTACCTCGGCAGGCTCCCGTGCAGGGCAGCCTTTTTCCCTCACGTGAGGCAGCGCTGCTGGCAGCATGTCCTGCCGACCAGAAGGTACTTCCCTACTTCCCTCCTGGTTAGGGAGAGCTCTATTCCCATCTCCCCGTTAGAAGGGCCAGATGCTCTCTGTCTCCTCCTCTCTCTGTTGATACAGCCTGGTTTATATCCCAATTTTCCCTCCTGCTGCTGAGGCCATGAAGGCTCATCCTGCTGCACAGCGGGTGGCTCCTTGGGCTGCCCCAGCTTTGCTGGTGGCCCTCGYGGGCGATGAGGAACCACCGAGGGCGCAACCTCGTGCCGTCGCGTTAGCCCTCACCGCAGCGTCCCTGCGAGGCGCGGCGGCCGCGCTGCACACATGAGGTGTTACGGAGGGAGGGAGCACACGCAGGGAAGTTAGCCGGCCGACTTGCTGGGTCCACACACAGGTGGCAGAACTGGGACGGAATCCAGAGCTTTAAGCGAAGGAGCTAACTTCTTGCTTGGGAATACAGACTTCTTGCATGGACTAGCTCTGCTATATAGTGCTGCTTTGTAAAAACAAATGGGAGTGTTTAGAAACTATACGCACATAGACGGGGGTTGTTTGAAGCCAAATAGCTTTTCAGCCTCAGCGCATGTTTTTCTTCTAAAGAAGCATTAGTCTTAGCRACTGCAGCATGCACAGAGATTTGCTTGCACCTGGAGTCTCTAACTTATCTTCTACCCTAAATGGTAAAAATGGCATCTTACTATCCAGCAAGTAGCCTTTGGAACTGCATGCCCATTTCCATTCTTTAAGTTTTGCAGCTGGTTACTGTAAATGTCAGTGAGATGCTTTCTTGCTGTGGCAGTGGAAGTGTGTGATACAATCCAGAAACYGACTTCATCCTACACGTGAGTTCCAGAAGCGTTCCCTGGCTCCAGCCTCTCCTTTGTACATAGTCAGTTTGCACAGGGGCTTCAGGGGGTTATTTGAAGACCAGAGGAGGTTGCAGTGGTCTAGCCTGGCCCACAGGTGCTCAGTGAGTTCCCGCTGATCTGTGTGCGTCATCCTTGCTGGCTGGTGGTCGGAGCAGCTAGCTTGATGCAGGGCTGGCTAGGGGAGGGCTCCATCAGAGAAGCTATTGCCGCTGGCAAGCTTGGCCAACCGTCAATATTGCTAGGCTGGACCTTGGTTGGGAAAAGCTTTCTGTACACACCTTTCGCCATCCTTTACCCTTAACGCAATCCTGCGTATTCCTCTGGGGTGCAGTATACCTGTGCATGCCTGTCCTGTATCCTTTATGTGCCCTCTCTCTGTAAAGCTTGACCATTCGTGGAGGCCGAAGCATCCCAAGGCATAARCGCCGTGTGCGTGTGCGCAGCTCCCGGCTGTACAGTTGGGCCTTGGCTACTGAAGCTCAGGCACAATAGATTTCTACTGTGTTATACAGATTTGTCAAGCTAAATGTGTTTATAAGTTTCTGCCTAAGTGCTTTACAGCACTTGCCAGTTGTTCCTCCTGTACATGTTTTTGAATTCCCTGGCATCTATATGCATAAATGGGTTTTGCTTCGTAGATGGTAATAAGTCTGCAAAATGCTTAACAGGTCCMAAATCTTTAACAGCTGCTAAGTGTTATTCACCCCCTCTCCTACAGCAGACATGAYTAACTTTGAAACCAGAACTGGAAGGGTAAGGAGAAGTAGCATCTATTGAGTTTTAGTCTCTTAGCACTTTTTGCACAGCTTGGAAAAAGAAAGTAGGTCACTTTTAAAGTACTCTGGTTTATCCTCTGTGTGGAAAAAAACAGCTGGATTGCAGACGTTGCATGGAACATTATAAACTTCCCTGTAAATATGAATTTTAATCATGCAAGCATTTAGAGAAATTAGATGGGGGAAAATTATTCCTGGCTTAGATTTTTCTTCAAAATATCATTGCTTATACCAGTGATGTTTCAGGTGCACACAGATATATCTAACTGCTGGGCTCTGTGGTTYGCTTCGCTATTTCAGTGCTGAAATAATATGCTCAGTTGTGCCCCTTGCTTGCTTTGCTCTGCTCTTGCACCACATAACCTGTATTCCGCCCTGAAGAAATAAATGGTTTCCCCTCCTCATCGTGGAGCTGCTGTTGCTGAAGCTGGAGAAGCTCTAGCATTTGCTTCTCGTCACATTGCCCGCGCGGGGCGGTGAGTCATTCTTTCTTGGGTAGGCTTGTTCCTCAGACCAAGATTCATGTGATGTTCCCTCTCTCCGGGAGAGCAGATTAGTCACCGCTTGAAATCTTGTTTAAAAAAATAAATTGCACCGCAGGTTGATGCCTTCCTTACCGGTGGCCTGGTAAGTACCCAGGCTCCCCTCCTGCTTGATGCTTTAGTTCAGCAGCATYGTTACGCTGACGAATGGGGTTTAGTCACTGTAATGGGCACATTCTGGGGAGTCCCGCTGGAATTCCTGTATTAAATGGAGGAGCTGTTTCTTGGTGTTAGCGGGGGATCAGCTGTGAGACAAGTGAATTTATAGCACTTGAGTTTCCTCAACCACCTCTGTCTTAGACCTCATTCATTACTGTGCTAAGGAAAATAAAACCTACACTGTGGTGGTAACAGTGGCTGGAACTTTGTGGAACATTAAATAAAAAGAAAATGTAGTAATAACAAAAGAATTATTTGCTGATAACCTCTTCTCATGCTATTGGAGTTGTATTAGAAAAAGTATTGTGGACAGAAATTGTCCCTGCAGAATTCTGTCCCTGGAAATGTTTGGTGCCCCTTGGAGCAGGGGCGGAATTCCCAGGTCGGAGGGGTGTTAGTGGAAGGCCTGTAGGCTCTTTGTCTTGGTATCAGAAGAAATTTTAGAATTGATGGTTTATTCTGAGCAACAGCAATTTGGAAGACGAGCTGCACCTGTAGAAAATGCAAGCTGAGTAAATCCAAGGTAGGAGGACATTGGAGGAAGTGCATACTGTGCAGCTATGAACGCTTAACCTGGGCGCTGGGTTGGCCTGGCTCCGCTCCCTCTGGCCAGCAGGTGACTCCTACAAGTTGTAATTCGTAAACCCAGGGCTGTGCTCCTGCTCTGAATCCTCTTTCTCCGAAGCCAGTGCGGCCGTGATGCTCACGCAGGCACCTAGGCTGTGGGTAGAGGTGGATGCTCTGCCTGTGCCCCGGAGCRACGCCTGGTTTAGGCCTGGAAAGATCATAAAGTTGTGACAAGGTGGACTGTAGCTGCCAGAAGGCACAGAAACACTGTCACAGGAAAGCTAAATTCATGTTTCTCATTGAACTGTGATTCTGGCTCTTTGGAAGAGCATTATTTTCCAGCTTTTGAGTTAACACTGTTTTGATAAGAAAATGCTCGTGAAATGGGCAAAGGTGCAGGCCAGTGGGATAGAAAATGAGATGATCTGTAGGATATTCAAACAGTGGTTCTTTTGTGTAGCTTTTCCTGCTGTTCTTGTTCTGCCTTCGGTTTTCAGCTGATCTTTACAGATATCAGACACTTAACCTCCATTATAAGTATTTATTCAGATTACTGGCTTTTCTTTCATTCTCTGTGTGAGACAGATCCGAGTGGTGTCTGAACAGGCACATTAAAAATTCAACTTTGGATGAACTTTGTGGGTGTGGATGAGCAGTTCCTAAGGAATGCCCAGCTTCCAAAGATCATTGGCAGTTTTGAAAAACGTTTGGCCTCTGTTGAGTGCCTAGGAACTCTGCTTCTTCAGGGTTCCTTTTTGAATCTCTCTCTCATTTCTATAGGGATAACCACTGAAAAAAACAAACACACACCTTGGCTGCTTTGAAATTCATTTGCCTCTACTGAGGGTTAGTTGTTGGTTTCCTCTGGAAAACAGCGTGACCGTATGCTTGGCAGGTACTGCTGTGGTGAAGAGATGAGTGTGTTGGATCCAGGCTTTAGCTGATACTAACTACCTTGTGTACCATGAATTGGGGATCTGGGGGTTGGACTAGACGATCTCCATGATCTCCAGAGGWCCTTTCAGATCTCAACTGTTCTGTGATTTTTTTTTATTTTCCCCACTGACGTCAGGTCATGTGTATCTGCCAAGAACAAATAAATCCTTCGGTATTATTTCTAGCACTTCACATTCAAGTGTTTGAAGGAATTAATCAAGCTCCTAGCTTTGGGTGGGATTGGTTGCTCAGTCCCAAAGCTCCCTGTCAGTCCCATAGGTTGCCCTAGGTTTGTGGGTGAAACTTTGGTGGAACTCTGCAATGCTATAAAACATAAGTGGAGAACCCCGGTAAGACTGCAGATTGTGTGAAACGGAAAGAACCAGTTTTATTCTTTTGATATTTTTTTCTCTTTCCAGAATTGAAGTAGCTTATATGGATTTAAATTGTTTCCAGAAGTTTCCTCACTTTCTATAAGGCATATACTAGATAACTGTTCCTTCGTTATTCCACTGTCAGCAAGTTGGAAAATACGATGCCCTAGAGCTCCTCTTGCTAAAACATTGTTTCTGGCCCCCAGGATGTTCTTCTAACACTGCTGCCGCCTCTTCTTCCTCCTGAAGCCTCTTCAGCTTTCCGTTTGTCTTGGGAAGGCCGCCTTGGCAGGATGGAGATGCAGCTTCTCCGGGAGAGCTCGGCTGGCTGCGTGAGCAGCCTAATTGCCAGGAACTTTTCAAAGGGCAGTGAAACGGAGAACGTTGAACAAGCGCTCAGGCACTAGCAAGAGCACAAGCATTCCTTACAAGAACCCAGTGAGGGACAGCACTGATGCTTAAAAATAATTGTTTATGTTAAAACAAACGATGTATACCTATATATATATGTAAGCTGAAGACTAAAATACAAGTCTGCAGTGTACACTGAACAAAATTTCTCGTCTGGCTCGGCAGTGGGTCGGAGCGGCGTTCTCACAACGCATCAGCAGGAGGGCTCTGTCTGCTTCTGCTTTTGCTAAGATGCCCTTTGTTAGCACAGAAGTTCTAGCCCCTTCAGTTTGGCTTGCTTGGGGCTTTCGGAGGGTGTATGTAAAAAAGTACATGAAGACCTACCCTCAGATTTCTAGTTTGGGAAAGATAAATGCCATGTAGCCTTCATAAAGAATAGATATTAGAGAAACCTGTGCTATGATCACAATATGAGATTATARGTCCTAAAGTTTTTAAAATGGCATAGGTAAACAGTTGTCCTTATTCAAAAGCCTACTGCATGTATAAAGGTAGCTATGCTGCTGACTTGGCGTTCTGTATCACCTTCAAAGTTTATTGCTGTATTTAGCACCTTTTCTTCAAAGAGATTGAGGTGCTGGTGGCTTTCCCGTAGTGAGATGGGGAGATTGGCACAGTAATAGCAAGGGACCTCCAAAACTCAGATTTGGTACTATGATTTCCGTACTTCTTGCCCTTATATGTTGGATGGCTGGATGGCTGCTTTGTCAAAGAAATTTTAGCTTAGTCCATTTTTGAAGAAAAGGTTTACTTCACTAAAGTCATACCAAAATATATCATTTAATACTTGAGTTGCAAAACCCCATCTATTCTCTGAAGACAAGACCAAGTTTAAAAACCAAGAGCAGATAGAACCAAAGATAAATGCTGGCAGGCGCTTTGGAGGGAAGTTATTGCCTAAAGGGATGTCAGTCCTAAGTGAATACGCTTTACCTTCCTACAGTTCTGGCAGGAGGACTTTCTGGTCCATCTTTCTGCTGAGTCCCATTAGACCCACCGGACCTGTGTTGGTGGACTTGCAGAGTGACAAAGTGGAGGTGACCTGTGCTGAGTGACAGAGCTTTTGGGGACGTCCACAAAGAGCAAGTGCAGAAGAGAGTAGTAGCTGACACTGTCTCTCTCTTTCTATGCATAGGATTTTGGCTCTCCCAACTATGTTTTGATTTTCTAATTGAAAATTTAATTCCAGCAGTAAGTCAAAAGCCTGTGCTGATTTTTATATATATATTTCTAAAATTTTTCCATCTATAAATTTACATGCACATATAAAATATAAAATCTCTGTTGAGCCTGCTGACATGGCAAATTGACTGTTTATGTTCTTGGTTGGCRACAGTCCAGTTCTGCCAGCGTGTGGATGTTCTGCAATGGGCTACATTTAGAAATTCATGTGGCAAACTGTGGTAGCAGGAGTTAAGGCAGCCTGAGCTCCCGACTCTGGAGGCTTTTTGTGCWCTTTCTCTTCAGAGGAATCAGGAGGCCTGTAGATCGGTTGCCAGTGATTCCTTGCTAATGTGCAGTTGTAGCATTTAATGGCACAGTATTGCCAGTAACTAGGCTGTTATCACAGAATGACCGAATGGTTGAGGTTGGAAGGGACCCATAGAGATCATCTAGACCAACCCCTCCCTGCTCCAGCAGGGACACCCAGAGCACGGGGCACAGGGCGGCATCCAGGCGGGTTTGGAGACCTCCAGAGAAGGAGACTCCACAACCTCCTTGGGCAGCCTGTTCCAGGGCTCTGTCACCCTCACAGGGAAGAAGTTCTTCCTCACGTGGAGATGGAACTGCCTGGGTTTCAGCTTGCACCTATTGCCCCTTGTCCTGTCACTGGCCACCACTGATAAGAATTTGGCCCCCTCCTCCCAACATCCTCCCCTCAGGAATCGAAGGGATATCTAGTCATATCGATCAGATCCCCTCTCAACCTTCTCTAGGCTAAACAGCCCCAACTCATTTAGTCTTTCCTCATATGAGAGATACTCTAGTTCCTTAGTCATCTTCATTGCCCTGCACTGGACCCTCTCCTGAAGTTCCCCAACCCTCTGCTAAAGTCTTCCATCAGATTTGTGTTTGCTTCAGTAATAATTGCACAGAAATAACCATTTTGATGGGGTCATCAACAGTTATCAAGCTCAAATACTTCCAAACACATTAAAATGTAGTAAGGAGTGAATAGAGATGCTATTGCTGTTGGTGTGATTAATGAGACTTCAAACTAGCAACAGGAAATTAACAGCATCCATAGCAAACCCTTGTTGTGTGCCACCAGTGGGAGTTGTCCATGTGCATCTGCACAGTGGAGGTTCGTAACAGTGGAATAAATCTTGGGTCCATTAAATAAATCAGTCTCAGCATTCATGTAGTTTTAATGTATTGTTCTAATCAGGCGTGGTCTGTCCAGTGCAAAGACGTTTTTGCATTACAGGGTTAACTGCTTAAGAGGAGAACTAGCAGTTCTGAATTTTTTTGAAGTAATATTTTCAATTAAAAAAAATATTTATAAGTATGTAGTCAGAGAACTGCATATGACACACCCCTTAAAATAGTTCCCTATTAAATKGTTCCTTAGTCCATAAAATATTCCTTGTGAATTAAGGAATGTGCAAGGAATGTGCCCTCATAAAATGTCAAGACTGTATCGTGCTTGAAAGATTTTGACACGTCACGGACAGTAGTCCTTGCTCAGGCAATTCTTCCATTTTAGGTGGCTTTCAGGATTGCCCTGAGCTGCTGTGCCTAACTTCTAAGCAGCAGTGTTGGCTTTGGTTGTGAAGCACTGGGGGACTCTAAGGCCAAACGGGGCTTGGTGTCTATCAGATCCCCTGGAAGTCTTCAAGGAAGCATTTCTAAATGAGCAGCTGTAAAGCAAGAGCAATTATGGGTGGCAGAGTCACTAGATAAAAGTTTTTTATTTTTAAATACTGATATGTCTTCAACTTTTTAACAATTATTCCTTTTTATTCTAAGTAAAGCAATAAATGATTCAAATTTCTGCATGTTTTCAGGGCCAGTTGGTAGTGGTGATCCTTGTGATTAATGTCAAAGAAGAGGGGGGGATTTAATCCTTCTCTCTTGCTTTCTTTTTTTTCCACATGTCCAACTTGCACATCAAAAACAGATTTTTTTTTTTCTGGGATGTCATCTGGCTTTGAGGGTTTATGAGTTTGTAAGTGAAGGCAAGTAAAACAGCTGTTTAATTTCACAAAGATATGAGACCATTACAGCTAGTCTTTAATGATGACCAGGGCCCTGTATGCATTCGCACTGTAGAGGAAATATATCAGRGGGCAGCTACTCCCCAGAGAGAGCAGTTGAAGTGAGGTTGGGTTCTGGTCACATTTTGGTGGATGCTTGAAACCATTTGCTTGTATTTCCTGTCTCAAACTGTTCTTCCAAAAATAGCTTCCATTGCCCAGCACCCGTCCACGTGGAACRGCATGTTTAAAGTCGCTTCCTCTGAGCCGCTCTGCCCCTTCGTCAGCCTTCATGTCCCGCATGGCCTCCCACAACAGATGTTCTGGGCCCTAAACTGTGCTGAGAAAAGAGCTCTTGTAGCTTCAGGAAGCTGATTAAAAAGAGGAGGGRAAAAAAAAAAAAACCCACAAAATACCCTGTGTGAGCTGAGTGAAGGTCAGCATTCAGAGGTGTGCAACTAGCTGTAGTCAACCCGCACACTACTGGAACTGCTGGGRAAAGCAACTCAACAGCCTCTGGCAAATGCACCTGGGAGGTCCCATGGGATTTGCTTGGATCCAAAATGCCACTTTCAAAATCCAAGCCAAGCTGAAAAGTTGTAGTGAGGCAACTTTGCTGTGGTATCTATACAAATAAAGAGGCGGTTTGGTTAATTCATCTGGTTTTGTGCAGCGATACATGAAAATTGTATCAAAGGAAGGTGGGAGACTTACCCCAGCACTGTCTCCCTTTAAAATGACCTCTTTGAAATGCCCTTCTACGCAAAATGGCTTCAATCCTCTCATCCCTCCACGCAATGATAACGTACTCGGCCACTTCTGTCATGCCCAGGAGACCTTTCAGGGCTTTAGCTTTTTCCTAACCTAAAAGACTTAAAAAAAAAAAAAAAAAAAAAAGGCTACAGCGTGTGGCACAAGGTGGGTTTGGTGGGTGCCCAAGGCTCCTGCCACTGCCCTGTGACAGCTTTGAAACTGCCCTGCACGTGGGACCTCAGTGAGGAGGTGCCTTCAGCTTTCATGGCTGTGGCTGTCCTGAGCTTGGTGCCAAAGGACTGGGTGTTGATGCTACTATTTGCCTGGAAGAGGTCCACAGAATCCCASAATGGCTGAGGTTGGAAGGGACCTCTAGAGATTGTCTAGTCCAGCAGGGTCACCCAGAGYACGGGGCACAGGGTGGCATCTGGACGGGTTTGGAGACCTCCAGAGAAGGAGACTCCACTGTTTACACGCAATGCTTGTGTCCAAAGAGTGTAGCACCATTTGTGTCCTTGCTGCTCGCGTGCGGGAGGGCTACCCAGTTGTGCTGGGCTTGCGTGGCCCAGTTCAACACCATTTTGCTGGGGAAATGATGCTTTTCCTGAGTCCTCTAATCTAATAATCAATTCATTGTACTGCATGGAAAGGGTCTGGCAGGCAAGGCTTTAGATTAAGAGTAGGTCATCTAAAAATCTCATTTTCCAGATGATCAAAATCTCTTCACAGATGGCTATTTTTGACCTGGTTTAGAAATCTCATGCAATCTGTCCCTTTATGAGGGTAAAGCTTGGGGCTGTGAGCGTGCACAAATGCATCTCTAAAGCTAAAGCTGAAAGAGATTGTTGAACAACTAAAATTTCTTAACACATCTGTTTCTAAACAAATCTGTTTTGTTTTAATATATAAATTTGCTTGATCAAATATTTTTGAATTTTATCATTTTATTTATTTTCAGACTGAGTAACCTATAGAGATATATAGAGGAAAGTGTTTGATATTTTTTGTATATTGCCRTAAAAAGAAATTTGTTCTAAGTTACTGTTAAAGAACGCAGGAATATCACAGAATCACTACATTTGGAAAAGACCTTCAAGATCCTCAAGACCAACTGTGTGCCCTTCACCACGCTGCCTGCTAAAACATRTCCCTAAGCACCTCATYTAAACGTTTCCTGAGCACTGCCGGGGACGGTGACTCCACCGCTTCCCTGGGCAGCCTGTGCCAAGGATTCACCGCTCTTTCCGTGTAGAAATTCTTCACATCATTTATTAAATTCATATCTGCATCCAGGACAGACTAGTCTTGGAGACCTCAAATTCTATGATTTTCTTTTTTTTGTTATGTTTTTTCCTCTTTTGCCTTTGGAAAGGCAAAAATGAATTAGAATTTCCCCTTTGAAAGGCATGACACCTCCGTATGGAAGTAATATACAAATATAATTGTATAGGCTGCTCTTAGACACTTAAAATACAGACTTTCTTTTATGTGAATTTTTGTTATTGTTTTGGGTGTTTGGTAAGAAAAATAGGCACCTATGTGAATGGAAGCTTCCCAACCATGTCCATTTTAATATTAGAAAGGATTTTTTTAGTGTACATTTATTTTCAATGTTGTTTTCTTAAAAAATTAAGTCTGAACTGATTTTTCAACATTCAAAAACCTGTATTCAATCAATTTAAGTTTACACATAGGCCTAAAAGTTAGTGTTCATGCAGGTTTTCTGCATGTTTTAATTGTCATTGTGTGGTATTGTGTTTCAGAGTAACCTTAACTGACATTAAGTGTTTCTTTTTAATGTGCAATTTGCTGCCATCTTAATGTTTTACATACGTGCTATGGATCGAGTGCTTGAGGAGTTTCTTGAATTCTGGTGGAGAAGCAGATCTATGTCCTTCCCAGGAAGAAGGCAAACCTGTAGAGTGCACTTGAGATGGGTGTGCAGATCCCAGCATCTGCACCCGGATAACCAGCGTGCAGGAGAACAGCAGARGCTTTTCATTCCTGACACACGTCGCTGCTCTGTTCTGTTCTTGACTTGCCTGCCCGGGAGCTTGAATGGTTCACGACAGGAACCCAAGTGAACTGTTGCTCTGCATGGTTGGGATGTGTTGCCCTTTTCAGCYGGGTTTCTCTGCTTAAGTCTTTCTAGTGACGCCCTGAAGTGAACTGCTGAGATGTGAAAAGCCCAGATGCTGTGTGGCACTTCAGAACATTTTTTGGCCATGGTTTGGGGAATGATTCTCCCATGCCTTCTTCATTAAAAGCCAAATAGATTGCTGCTAGGAGCAGCAAAATAAAGATGTTGGCGCATGGAAAAAAAATCCTTAATGAATGCAGCTTGATGGATGCGTTTTGATGATACCTGGAAGCGTATCACCCAGATTTCCTTCTGAAAGGTAGAAATAATGTCTCTGACTCCTGCATCTACACAAAATTGCACCTGGGGAAATCTGGGAGAAATAAAGACAGCACAATGGCAAGTATATAAACTAATTTAAAAATACTAGGTATCTGGAAACATTGAAGGTGGCAAAATGGTTGGGAAATACATACATGGATATGTATTTTTTAGTTTGCTTTGTAAGCTTTAGTTTGCTTTTTAGYGTGCTTTAGTTTGCTACAGAAAGGGCAGTTTCTTTCTTATTTTTTGTTTTCATTAGTTATGCTCCCAAGCAGCTGAGCTGTGTTCGCTGGCAGATTTGCAGCCTGGGGCATCCCTCGGGCCCAGCTAAAGTTAAGCTGTCTGTGCTGCCATGGAAAAGCTCTTTGAAACTTCACTGGCCCTGTATCAGTGGGAGAGGATAGCCAGCCAGTGAGGTATCCAGCTTATATAGCCTGTTCTTAAGACTGCCAACAATATCTAATGAGGGCTTTTCCATAACCACAATTAGTTTTGTTATTTAAGTGCATAAGGTAAAATTAAGTCCATTGCTCCATTAAATTAGGACCGTATGCGTTAGAAATGTCCCAGAGCAGGGATAGGAGGAAAAACTGTTGCAGACAGAAGCTGATTATTCTACATGCAGGGCTCTGAATGGAAGCCTTGTGCTGCCAAAGGAAGTGCTTATATATTTTAGATTGTCAAGGTCTCATTAAAAACCATTTTGTTTCCTGTTAACAGAAGTGTAGAGCTGAAGGGTTTAAAGGTGGGTGCATTGGCCTTCTGACAAATGCCCCCAAAGTCTCCAGCCTGCTGGCACCTCACAAACATGAAGAGTGAGAATAGAGCTGCTTCTTGGAAATAAAGTTGGCGAAGGTGCTKCTTCTTACAGATAAGCTAACCTGCAGAATTGGGGAGCATGTAGATTGATCTTTCCTGTGAGGGTGCCAGAGCCCTGGCACAGGCTGCCCAGGGAGGTTGTGGAGTCTCCTTCTCTGGAGATCTTCCAAACCTGCCTGGATGCCGCCCTGTGCCCCATGCTCTGGGTGTCCCTGCTGGAGCAGGGGGTTGGACTAGATGATCTCCAGAGGTCCCTTCTGACCTCAACCATTCTGGGATTCTGCGATCTCATGAGCTCTGGTAATTGAGAATATGGAAATGATGCACTTGGGTTTTCTCTACTCCCCCCTCCYCCCCGCTCTTATTTCAGTAGCTGCAGGACTGAGTAATATGGATTGAGTTGTTCAGCTTCGCTGTCAAAGCAGRAGAGTTCCATAGAGGGAAAGCTTTTTGTCTTGAAGGAATCTAAAGAGCAACTGAAGCTCTTAGTAGAGCGTGGTTGTTGACATAAAATGTCTGGCAAGAGATTTGCCAGCAAGAGAGTCTGGCGTCTTTAGCTCTACTTGAAAGCTTGACAACTTTCTCCTCCCTAACTGCTCAGTGCTAGAAGAATCTGAACAACCATTGGCTGCTGTTGGAGTTGRGAAGAAAACATATTTTTTGTAAGCTCATACTCAAGTCAGTAATGTGATTAGTACATGTGGCTGGTCAATCAGTCCCTTGTGCTGCTGTCCGTGTTTCTTTCAGGGCCTTTCTCCAGCTTGAAGAAAGAAATTACTGTCAAACGGCTTCTCTCTGTGCCCTCTCTGCGCCCCGTTTTCCACGTGTGCTGCTGGTCTTTAAGTTGCTGTGCAGTTTGTGTAGGTCGTCACTTCCCAGTGACACCAAATGGTGCTCTCCTTTGTACCGCCTTTRGATTCCAATATGGATTTTCTTCTCTAATCCTTTTAACAAAGAAAAACGAGTTTTAAATTACAATTCTTACAGAGCACTGACATGATGAGGTAGTAACTTGAAACACTTGAGTAAGTATTGTCCCCACCAGGAGCCTGGTTGGMAATCCAGAGTGTAAACTTCGGAAGTTGTTTTATGTGTGTGTGTGTATGTGTTGACACAGGAAGCAGGAGGGTGCGAGAAAAAAGGGCAATTCCAGTTTCTTTCCTTAATTCTGCGCTTGGAAAGCTTTGGGCGGTTCTGCCTTGGAAGAGGTGCGTGAGCAGCGCGCTGGCCCCGGAGAGCTGGGGGATCCTCCTCCTGAGGAGGCACTCACCCTCCCTCCGGAGAGCTGGTCCAGGCATCCGGGAAGAGGCTGCTCCCACGTGGTTTTAAAGGGAGGAGTTTGGGTGCTTCAGAGTGGGGGAGATGGGGCAAACCACACAATCCAAGAATGGTTGAGGTTGGAAGGGACCTCTGGAGATCATCTARTCYAACCCYSCTGCTCCAGCAGGGACACCTAGAGCATGGGGCGCAGGGTGGCATCCAGATGGGTGTGGAAGATCTCCAGAGAAGGAGACTCCACAACCTCCCTGGGTGTTAGAACTCAACCTGTAAATTAGGCTGGTGGGTTTGATACCCAACTTAGTGCAACTCGGGCTATCAGGAGTGAAAGCTGCAGGTTCACAGCCACAGCATAGGCTTTAATGCACTTAATACAAGCCACCAAGAATCTCGAGTGTATTTTTGGCTAGAGCTGCTGCAGTTAAACTATTCTTAACAGCTTTAGCTTAGTACAAAGCCACGTTGGGCACGCTGATAGGCATTGCAGTCGCACCTCTGAATTACAACGGAGACGGCTTTTTTAGCGTACCGCGTCTCCCGGCTCTGAGGCCGGTGGGGAGGATGCTATCGGGTTGCATCAGCTGAGCTGTGAGCAGCCTTACTTAAAAAGCCTTCAAGTGAGGCCTCACTGTGTGAAACGCCCGTTTTGTCTGCATTTCAGTAGCTCTTKGTATGGTCTCTGGTTAAATTTAGAAGACGTGCACATGGTCCCGCATACCTAGGCGGTGTGTGGGAAGCGGGATGTGTGGCATTTCCACGGGCAGATCTCAAGCCGTGGCACGGCAGGAGTCAGTGGAAGTGCATCAAGCGTGTGCGGAAAGGGAGACCAGATGAGCGCGGCACAAAGCCCGTGGCTCTCTGTGCCCCTCTTCCAAAGCTGGGGCTGATGTTGGCTTGGTGTTTGCCGGCTGAACTTCTGCAGTGCCTGTGTACGCGTCACATTAAATTGTTGCTGTTGAATGAATGGGTAGAAGCAGCAATGAGGGGAAGGCGCATCCCCAGGGAAGGTGGGGTTGAAAGATGTAAGACGATTCTGTTAATAGTAAAGCTATTTGGGAGCTGCAGACTGGGAAGGGCATTTGTCTAGTACAGAGGGATGATGAAAAGTTGCATTTGTTTCTGTCATTTAGAGTTCCCTCTTCTGTCAGCCAGCGAGCAGTGGYCTCCCTAGCCTGTGCCTTGGTCCTCCTTTTTGCCTTGTATTTTTATCAGGAGAGAATGGTCTAGTTCCCAGGGTATCTAGTTATCTCCTGGTGCTGAGAAAAAATGAAGGTAAATAGGACCACGTCGCTTCTGGAGTTGTGTTTAGTCATTCTTGGAGAGTTGTAAGTTCCGTCCTTGGATTTGAGGCGCTCACCAGGTGGTGYGAAGGTGCGCAGGGGAGCCACAGGGAAGCCCTGCCCGGCTTCCTTCCTGAGCGCTTGGCTCCCGCTGCTCTGCCAGGCAAGTTCTGTCCTCAGCGTGGTTATTAATGGATAGGTAGAGAACAAAATGTGGTTTTGCTGCTCTTTCGTATTTCTGTGTGTTGTAGTCTTTTGGTTACCCTTAGTTCCTCAATCCTTCAAACGCAAAAGGTCACATTGTAGAAGAATATTTCAAAATAAGTAAATATGGTGCCTTTTCCTGGAGACCTTCCGGGGCTTCACAAGCCCTGATCACCCCAGCAGAGCGCCTCAAAGTCTGTTGTGTGACCTAAAGTTGTTCACTGTATCCGAAGCAACTGCTTTCCATCCTGGCATCAGTGAGAGCAGCAGAGCTGGGCATCCATCCTCGTTTACTGTGCTCTGACRGTAGCTGAGAATCAAGCGAGTGGGATTGTATGGGGTGGTTTGATTGCCACGCTGCATTATGTYCCTCATCCCTTATGTAAGGGGTGAAAATAGCTTTCTAAATAAATAATTGGAATGAAGCAAATGCAATTAAATTGGAGATAAAAAGAACTGTTGATAGTGCTGACAGAGAGGCTTGTGGTGGACTCAGCAGAGCTGGTACCTGGGATATCTCTAGGACATTGATCCATTGGTGCTGTCAGGAGTTCCTGTCTTGGAAGCAAGATGCTGCTGCTAAGCTCAGAAGAGGCATAAATACTTCAGAAGAAAAGAACATAGTACTTTGCCTTACTTGTTTTCTGAACCTACATCAGTTGACTAATATATAGATAACTCCTTAATATGTAATTCTTTTGTTTTTTTCTTTCTTGTCTTTAGGTGAAGCCAAAAATCTTCCTACGTATCCGGGGCCAAACAAGATGAGGGATTGCTACTGTACTGTAAACCTGGACCAGGAGGAGGTTTTCAGGACCAAAATAGTGGAGAAGTCGTTATGGTAATAAATAAATGTGTTTTGTTAACACTTAGTGCTCTAGACTGCTTCCCTTTTTACTACAGAGTTGATGTTCCATGGATGTCTGGGGGAAGGAAAGGGGGAAGGAAAGAGGGAGGATGAATATTATCCTTTCCCCACCCCCCTCCGCCCCCACTGTCTTAAGATCACTGGTGGTGAAAGTATCAAAAGTATCAATGTCATGATTGCTATCTGAGTTACGAGAAAACAACTCCACCAAGGCAAGCCATATAAGCTGTTCTCTGAAGAATTTACAGCCTGCACTCCTTTCTCTGCTGCCTAAGCTTTCTAGGTCTCAGCTTAGAGCACCACAGTCCTTTTTTGCAGCTCTCTCTGCTTGGAATTTTGCGTTTGTTTAACTATCCTAATGACTGATATTTGGGACTTCTTTCTGTCATGAAGCAACAACTAGAAGGAGGGATCTGAACATGTAGATCTCTGATTATCTTGAATACTGAGGGTGAGATTGTAGTTGATGTAGAATGAAATGGGCAGCAAAAGTTAGACTGCTTTCTTCTGGAAGTCCCCAATGTCAAAAATATAAAGGGAACAGTGGGCATCAAGTGTACCTATATGTGTGCTCTGGCAAGGGAGGCCTTTTTGGAGTTGAAGGCCAAGTGACAAAGATAAGTCAAGTTTATAATTTTTATCTTAAGATGCAAAGTGGGCCAGGGAGTGAGGGTTGAGTTGTACAGTTAGGAATTTGCAATTTTTCTTATTGCAAGTAATTTACTTAGGGAAATAGCTCTATGCTTTCACACCCTCAAGTACTTAGCTCACTTAATAGTGTGAGTCTGAGTAGCTTGAAGTGAGATTTATTCCCTTAAATCACTTAATCTTCTTTCACGTGTTTTTTTTTTTTTTTCTCCTTATTACTTATTTTAAGTCTTTATCCCTGAGAGTGCATAATGGAGACTTCTGGTTCTGGAGGTATTTAAATCAGGGGGAAAAAAGATATTAGTGTAGGTGTTTTTGAAGGATGGTATTATACTTTACAGGAAAAATAAAATCCCAAGGTTTTAAGATGATTGACGTGCCATGTCCGTGAACCACTTGTTTCTCTAAAAGTGGTTTTGTAACTTGTTTGATTTTAGTCCCGAGTCAGCTGTCTGTAGCCTTATTGCTCACAACTAKAAGTCACACAGTGGAGTTTTTTGCTTCATTAAAGTGCTTCATGGAGGGAAGGAGGATTTATGGTCATAGTTGACRTCACTTCCTTGAACTAATCCAATTATTTTCCTACTGAGAAAACAAACTTCTTGTAGTAGGTCTAAGCAAGAAGCGTAACTTTTCCTTTGGGGGAAATTCCACCTGTCTTCAGATATCATTATAAAGCTKAAGAGGTACATGGAGGCTGTGCAGAAATTGGAAGGTTTCTGTTTTCCTGTGGAGCTGGGTTCTTTTCATCATTTGAGGTGAATTCAGAGGACAACAGCATATGGTCATAGCTCTGCAAATCATCACTGATAAGATTGAAAGAAATGGAAGGCCAGAGAGGAAACATAATTATGTAAATACTTAAAATCAAGAGGAAGGAAATTGTTCTCCATGTCCAATATAGATTTTGCAAGTAATAACAGTCTTAGATTGCAGTGGAGAAGGAAGTTTGGTTAGGTTTGTTGTGAGGAAAAGCTTCCTACSTTTAAAGATGCTGGAGTGCTGGACTAGGTTGCCTTGGTGTTTTGCGCGTTGATTGCTAAAGGCTTTTGTCASGTTAGCTGTAACCCGTTCTGGCCAAAAATGGGACTCCTGCTGCCAGAACATCAGGCAGAGCAGGTGACATCTCACAGTCCTGTGCAGCTCTATTACCTTTGGTCTAAGGGTATCTTTTCAGTGAGGGAGAAAGTGATGACCAGGGAGGTTTTCTCCAGTGGCAGTTGCCGCCTTCTTCTGTGAGCTTCTGTTTGAAAATTTAGTCACAGAAAGGGGGGGATACACACACACACACACACACACACACACACACACACCCATTTCTAGATATCAACTGAATTTTGCGTTTATTCATATAGATGCTTTTCTCTTTATGTTTGTTTCTCTTGTATCAAAATACCAAATCCATGAGCAGAAAAGCTCGGGGATGTCTTCCCAGGCTGTAGGTAGGAATTACTCTTGGTGAGGAACACTGAGGACACTACTTAATTTATAATATGTTTGTATTTATAATATGCTTGTATTTAAATTTATAATATGTTTGTATTTAAATGTATTAAAACAAATGCATAGACTTCCAGAGGGAGATATTTTTCAAATGTTTTCAGGCACTGCTGTGGTAGCCTGTTGTTTTTTGTAGTCCTTCCATATGAACACATAGCTAAGGAGCCAGTCATGTCGTTACATTCTTTAGTGCCGGCCTGTAAAACTGTTCAGTGCATAGAGTAGCTGTGAACTATTGGACAGGGAAGGCTTGTGTACCCCAAGGCCCCCATCCTGCATGTGCAGCAGAGAAATACCTGCTTTCAACCTCRTGCAGCAACAGAGAGACACACAGTGGGTCCCTTCTTCTGAGTCCCTTCACTGCTGTGATATGTTGTCACATAAGACCAGGGACACAAAATTGGGCCGACSTGTGACTGGAATCCTTTCCAGCTATCTGTATAAGGAGACTTAGAATTAAAATCATATTGAAGCACTTCAACTTGTGTACTTGGGAATTCAGTGAATATGGGTTTTTGCTTGTATTTTTACTCAGTTGAGCTTCATTGAACTAAAATCAACYCCATTTTCTTAAGCACTGCAGAAATGTATATTTTCCAGGCAGACCTGCTGCAGCCTTTGGACTTGGAGTCATGATCTCCTGTGTTTTATGCTGGTCCAGTATAAGAAGTTACCTTCCTGAGCTCTGTCCTAATCTTCAGCAATAGCTTTTTTATTTTAATAGGCTGCGACAGAGGCTCAGGAAGACGGCTGAGAGTAGTGGCCTCTTAAATCAACCAAACAGAGGGCATTTAGAGCTTTGAGAGCTGAACCAACATATCCTGCTTCCCAGACCAGCACCTTTACCAGGGCTCTTTAGAGAACATGGGAGAGTCTTGATACCCTGTATTCAATTTTCTCTCTTAAACTAGGAGCAATTAAGGAAGATTCATAACTTGCTGCCAGCAACTTCAGTCATTCCCACCATCCAGCATCTGCCGACTTCCCTTAAACTGGGTGGCTGCATCGGTGCCTTGCGCTGGAAGGTTTCAGTGACCACTGTTAGGGCAGGTTATGGGTTGCAGCGCGTTAGTTAGTGACCACCGTTAGGGCAGGTTATGGGTTGCAGCGCGTTAGTTAGTGACCACCGTTAGGGCAGGTTATGGGTTGCAGCACGTTAGTTAGTGACCGCCAGTAGGGCAGGTCTCTCCGTGCACCCGGAGCGCGGTGTGGCAGGGCTGTTGGTTAGGGCAGAACCATCCGGCTTCCCTGGGCGCCTCTGGTCAAGCACAATTTGTGTGGGGGCAGCTCAGTGGGAGCCCCAGTTTCCCAGAAGGAGAATCTGGAGCTCCTGGAGCAGTGCTGGTTTCTTGAGCTCCTTGACATGAACTTTTGGTAAGTTCTGAAAAGGTCACATGAAAGTCATAAAATACAAGGGAAAGGGCAGTTAGAGCCAAGATTTAATACACTTCTCTGATTAGTAATTATTGTTCAATATTTATATTACCATTATACAAAAGGCACYGAATAGAATTGGATCCATTCCATATAACCTAGCACAGTTGTACCTAAAGAGATTGGTGTGCTCTATGCCGTAACGAGTACAGGAGAATATATGTATTTTTAAATACGTAGATATACAACTTTTCTGTACTTCTGAGCTGCAAGCAGTGGATTTTCTTACTTACACAACCTGACAAGAATTTTGCCAGTTCATTTCCTATGTTGAACCAACCATTTAGCTGCCCATAAGGGAAGCTTCACTATTAAGGCTCCACTATCCAGGGCTTGTTCCTAGTTACAACTCTTCCCTGAGGATAAAACCTTTCTCCGTTGGTTGGCATGAAGACTGACTTTGCCGTTGCTGTCTGCATCAGATGTTTCCATTCACTTAAAGGGCAGTGTCAGCTGCAACAGGAAATCGAGGAAGCTTCTCARATCATAGGTGAAGAATGGAAGGCATGTGACATCTCTACATTTGTTTGGGAGATATGAATAAAGACGAAAAGTGACGTACACTGAGAACCAAGTGGCTGAGAGCACGAGCTCAGGAGACATTAGCCAAGCACCTTGAGTCCTTAGTTCTTCACTATTTCCCTGGAGAATTCTTCTCATGCTGAACATGACTATCAAAGCCTGAGGGAAAGAGAAAATGAAGCCAGAGGCCGTTTTCCAGCCTCTTTTCTTCCCCCGTTACTCTCCAGTGAAAGAGCGCCTGGGAGTGCAGAGCGAACCGCGCCGCACATTCATAGCCCAGCAGACCCTCGGGTCTGGCTCTTAGTGCTGAATCTGGTGACAGGTTTGGTCAGCAGGCCTTGTAACCTGCCCGGGATAGTTCTGCAGCGGCGTTTAAATGCTGTTGCTTTTTCATTCGAGGCACACTCGAGCGCTTTGCTTTGCTCTGGAGTTCATGACTGCTTAGCTAAACTTCTCTCCCATGTTGTGATGACATCTTGGACACCGGCCACTTCTCCCATCAGAAACACATGGTTGTTTCCCGTAGTTGGCGTGCGGCCAGAGCTCGCTGCTGTGTCCGAGGGAGCTCCCTTAGCTGCTTCCATGCTCCTGCGTGGCCAGTGCCCCTCCTGGGAAAGCAGCCTTTCCCAGGCCTTGGAGGGGATGCTGCAGCGGGAGCTTCCCCCTGCTCCCCCRGGACCTGCCATCTCCCGCGCTCGGCTGTGTCTCCCGGAGCTCCAACCCATTCCTGGGGCGTGGAGCCATGGGAAGCCTTGCGGGAAGGGGCCGAGGTGGGCACGGGCAGGGAGTCAGGCTGTTCCGGGCCGCTCCGAGGGTGCGTGGCCATGTGGGGAAGCCGTGGGGCTGGGAAGGGCGCCAGGAAGGGCCAGGGAGGCTGAACGGGAGGAGGAGAATAAAGARTGCCTCGGAACCCAAGGCGGCCTTTGCGAATGAGAGCCCTTATCCAGCCCCAAAACCACCCCCATGAGCCACAATTGTGGCAGTTGTAGACTGAGCTATATTAAAAAAATAAATAAATAAAAGGGGGAAAAAAAAGGGAGAGAGAGTCAACGCAGCTGTAATGTGACTTCTGCTGTTGTTGGTGTGTGTCGTCTTACAGAATATTTTGGGAGGTGACCAGGGGCCRAGCGGCTGCTGCTTAATGTTATCATAATCCTTATAAGCCTCCCTGAGCCGAACTAGCAACTGTCAAGTGAGGCGGCTCCCTGGAGCTCGTGTGTCTGTGTCCCCACTGGGTCTGGGACGGAGGCCGCGCGCGGCTCGTGTTCCCGGGCCCTGCGCGGCGGAGGTGCCGGTGGCTGCAGCGCGGAGGCACCAGGAGCGTTTGTCCCAGCAGGGAGTGAGCGCGTCCAGGAGGCTCCAGCAGCGCCCGGGAGCGCGAGGTTGGGATGTAGGTTCTGCCTCAGGTGCCGCGCGCGCGCGCGCCGCCCGCTCGGTGCTTCCCAGGCAGCGCTGGGAATTTGTGCGGAGTCAGGTAGGAAAGCAAGCGGGGCCTCGACCGACCTCGGCCTTGCTCGTCCGCCCGCCTTCTTGCAGCTCTGTTGTGTCTAGTARGAGACTGAAGCGCATTCAGGTTTTAGTTGGCTCTCTTGAACTGCCTGGAATAATCCCTGCCTTTTCCCCTCTGTTACGTACACTGCAAGGCATACATGAAAAATTATCAGCCAAGTAGTAGAAAAAAAAATGGTAGTAGAAACAAACAAGTGTAGCTTTGTATACGGTCTGATTTTTACTTCCAGCTCACACTGTGATGTGAACTCTGGTTTTCAGTTCATGCGACAGGATGTGTCCAGTATTTCTAAACGTTTTAAGAACAGTCAGAGGATGTGGGGTTGTCTGTGGCATGTTAATAGTCCTTACTTCCAAGCACAAAAGCGGTAAAAACTGTGCACAAAGAGTTCTGGTTTGAGGGGTTTCATTATTATTCATCATGCAGCGCTCTCACTTCATCCACTGAAGTTCTACTGCCAAAATAAAAACAGAACTGCTTTTGCAAATCCTCAAGTATTGAGAAACAGCCACAAGGTTTTGCAGCAAAGCCTGAACTGAGGAAATGCTTTTATTCTGAGATTTGCTTTATGAAGGCTCTTCCTTTCAGTTTTACAATTTCTGATGATTTCTGTACATATCTAAGCATATAGAATTAAAGTTTCCTCTCGAGTTTAGTAAAACACCCAAAAGCAAATTTTGCACCTCYTTTTTGGCAGGGGAGGTTCCCATTCATCTCTCTTGAAAATTGGTATTTGAGGATTCTGTTCCTTATTTGCTTTCATTGCACTTGATTTATGCAGTGATTTATTTCTCTTCTCCTTCCCTCCCCCCTTCTGAAAACATACCCATTGCCAAACCATACATTAGAAAAGATTCAGAGTTGGGTGTCTTAAATGGGAAGTGCCATTAGGTTGGATAGTGGTGTGAATGAAACAATCCTTTGCTTTTGCCTTCCTGGTCTTCCTGCTCACTTGAGCGTTTAGAACAAGTAAGGGATTTTTTTGTGACTATGCAGAGAASAGACCTAGAGTTTCAAGCCATTGCACTATGTTGTCTAAGGTTTTACGTGACCATTTCACAGAATAACAGAATCACAGARTGTTCAAGGTTGGAAGGGACCTCTAGTCCAACCCCCCTTCTCCAGCAGGGACACCCAGAGCACGGGGCACAGGGTGGCGTTCAGGCGGGTTTTGAAGACCTCCAGAGAAGGAGGCTCCACAGCCTCCTCCAACCAGTATTTATTAATTTCTGCCTGCAGACGGGCTGGGGCCCCAGCTGGGTGTGGAGGAGTGGCCACGAGGGCTCGGGAACCWGCAGCCTGCAGGCCAGAGCCTTCCCTGCGCACCTGGAAACTGGGAGCAGGGCGTTAAAATCCCTGCAGATCTTGTCCCGCACCCTCTAGCCCTGCCAAGGCAAGAGCAGAGCTAGACTTAAACCAAGCCCTGTTTCATAACTAAGCAGTATTGATGCCTGCCCTGCCTCCCATCACTGTGACAGCRGAACTAACGGGAAATCAGTAAAAGTAGATGGAGTTCAGTGTTCTGAAGACGAGTTTGAAGCTGCTTCTAAGTGCAGCTTGGAAGGAGGCTAATTTGCTTTTATGGTAGGAGCTTATTCCACTGTCTTCTGTCCTTGCAAAATCCAATTTTCAGCAGTTTTGTTCCACCGCCCGCTTGAAATGAGAGCGAGACGGAAGCTTCGTGGATGCGCGGCCTGCACCGCAGCGTTGCGGGCCGGATGGACACGCGCCCCCGCTTCTGCTCACCCTCTGGGCCCAAAACTTATCCCGAGCTTCGGGCCGTTCTGCAACGGGAACTTAAAACTTGCAAGCTGAATGYGGAAGAGGGCTAAATTTCCAGCCAAGCATGTGTTGGTGTTTGTTTTGGAGCATCTAGTCAGCCTCCCAAGGGCTGTGCAGGCAGATGCTGCTGCCTTTTATTAATTGCTCTGTCAAAATAAAAGTGCTCACTTGGGCTGTTGGACCAATTTCGGCTTTTGGGATAGAGGGGGCAGTCAAGGAGGGAGGGATTTATTTATTCTTTGGCGAGGAGGGGAGGCGTGGAGGAAAGGTCCTGGAGCCCTGGGGCTCCTGCTTGAGATAAGTTAGCTTGGGAAATAAATCATGGGGCTTGACTGCTGTGACCTCTTGCTCTTCAGGTCCGGGAGGGAGACAGGGCGAGCACTGTTCGGAGGAGATAGAGGCAGGATAAGCCCCTAATTCAGGGGGAGGCTCCAGGCCGTTGCGGGGCTGCTTTTCGGTTCTCACAGAAAGAAGATACTGTTTGTGCAGAGCTGCACGACATTTGGGGGCGGGCGCCCGCATGAGCCTTAATGTGTTTCTTCCTGAAAGTCAGGATTTTGTCCTGTGGGGGGTGAATGTGCTGAATCAGAGGGGGTCCCAGCGTGAATGTAGCAGTAAAAGCCCTTGTCGTTTCCAGTCACTACCTGACTTTGTTYTACAGCAGTGCTGGCTGAAGGAGTCACCCGCCCGTTGGTTGCTCCCTTGCTCTGATTTCCAGCCGGATGCCTTTAGGTTTAAGCAGTGGACTCCGTCTTGGTGGCAGGAGTTCAGCACGTGTCTGTGCTTTGGGCCTCATGGTTCACCTGATATATTTCTTCCATGTTGCTGGTGGGCCAGCAGTATAAAAAGGTGTTTCCTGCTTTTCAGAGATGTCTCTGGGCTTAATGAAATAACCCAGTTTGACGCATTTTCTTTGAATACASTGTTGAGTGCTCAGCCAGTATGCAGAGCCTCTACGTTCTGAGTAAGATTTGGTGGCTTTTGAGGGCRGACAGGAGTCCTTTGGGAGTCTATTCTTACTGTAGGCAGAAATATAAGCAAAAGTATATAGTGATCTATAATACCTATGCTGTGGTATCCTGGGAGTGGCCTCTACTGACAAAATGCATGAAAAATTGCAAGTTAATGCAAGGAGCTATTGACTCTTGGGTATGTGATTTTCTATCATAAAAAGCCTTCAATAATGATTAAAGCTGCAGCCCAATCCCATCCCCTGGTTTGGGGCTTAGCCAAGACAATAGGGAGGCCTGTGTTTAAAAGGGGCAGTAAAAACCTCCTGGCTTTCTGCTTGTTAATTAGAATTGGAGCTTTATTTTTAWGTCTACAGCTGCAATGCTTGCTCTSTTCCTCCATATGACTCCAAGCGCATCCACCCGCCTAGATCTACCGAAGCAGGAACCCAGGCATGTGCGGTGAAAAGTCT
Source organism: Nothoprocta perdicaria (assembly GCF_003342845.1). NCBI lineage: Eukaryota > Metazoa > Chordata > Aves > Tinamiformes > Tinamidae > Nothoprocta > Nothoprocta perdicaria. The sequence goes on from NW_020455704.1 coordinate 126,365, forward strand.
GTGGTGAAATAACAAACCTGTCAGGGAACAAATCATGTTGAGAGATGCTCCTGGTTCTTAGGCATAATTCCTTAACCATATAATTGGATAGAGGGAAACTGAAAGGGCTGCTGCTAGGAGCCTCAGATGGTGTTTTCCATTTAGATTGGTAGGATTCAAAGAAAGCCACATAAGTCTCTAAAGAGCTTTTTGTGCTGAGATGGCATATATATATAKATATATATATGTATCTATGTATATTTAAACCTAGTCGTACTGTGAAAGAGCTTTGTTCTGGGAATTCCAGCAAGTGAAAATAGAGACACATGCAGGGTTATCATATAAAAAGCATCATGACAGCTCCAAGGCTTATTTACCATCAGATGTCTGAATCTGCCTTTAAATTAAAAACTTTGGGAAGGGTGAGAAAGGAGGCAGTGGCTGTAGGCATTGTATTTTACATAAATTAAACTCCTAGAGAAATGTGTACAATGATTCCCTGCTGCATTTGCTTATCCTGCCTCTCTGTGTGCTCTTGTGGCCGCTGTTACAAGGTCTGCTGTAAGCAGAGGTCTCTCCTACCTGCTCAGGGCACTGTGTGCCAGCAAGTAATCGTGTCTCTGCCACTTCTGTTCAGGGACTCTTGGTTCTTGTTATTGTTGGATTTTTTAAAAAATAAAATTTAAGTTTAAATTAAAATTCTTTCTCGCATGTCAGGAAATCTTTGATTTACGGCTGTTTGAGGTAGGTGGGGAGAGTCGAAGTGAGACCGCGCTTGGAGAGACAGATGCACCTCCTAGGGAGGGAGAGCAGCGCGGCCAAGTGATGGTCAGGGTGTGAAGTTCAAGCACGTGTTTTCCTCCAGGATATCAACACTAATTTATCTCTTTCTTTGTGTGTATGTGTGTGTATGTACGTTTGTTTGTTTGTTTGTTTTTTTACCCAGCCCCTTCTATGGAGAAGATTTTTACTGTGAAATTCCTCGGACCTTTCGCCATCTGTCATTTTATATTTTTGATAGAGATGTTTTTCGAAGGGATTCCATCATAGGTATGTGCTCATAAATTATTATTTTCTTTCTAACTTAATTCTGTTGGATCTTGCCTGGCAGACCTTTACAGGTGGAGGTCTTGGTTTGATAAACAACGACAGTGATAAACGATGCCCAGCACTTTCCTTTTTTGTCAGATGAGTTAGTGGCTCAGGATTACATGTTATAAAGAAGATTAGGAGATAAATAGTGATTGATTTGGGGGCAAATGCAGACTGCAGTTTAACGGCAATGGCCAATACAGCAGTGCTGACATGTTGGCGGTCTCATTTCCTACTGCATTTTTAAATAAAGTTTTGAGTTTTGGAGAGTTGCAGGGCTCATTAGAGTTGTCTGTGGGCAGCATCATTAAAGCCCAGCTGCCTACACAGTGATAGTTACTGATCCCAGGTACCCGCAGTACAGCAGGGACAGGAATTTTACGAAGAGCACTTTACAGCAGAGCGAGCTGTTCCTCGCTGCACAGAGCAGTTCCAGCAGCCTCCCACTGCCTGCTGGAAATGGACAAAATTTCACATTTTGCAGGTATTGCCTGCCATGCATTTCATATGCAGCAAACGGCACGATGCTCTGTTTAACTTTAGGGATAAAAAGCTTATTGAACTCCCGTTATCGGAGAGGGGAACAGTTTCAATTTTAAAGCATTTTATTTGGGCATTTAAGCTTCCAAAAACCAGATAAATTTTGAGGACTGATCATAATATATATTTATACATGTACATATATGTGTATATATTTATAAAAATATATTCTTTTTTTTCTATGCTAATTGTTTGCTTTGTGTTAGTGGCCTTGTTTTGCTTGGATTTTGTTCCTTTATTTATTCATCCGTTAAGAAAGGCAGGTATGTCTCTCACTTTTTAAATTCCAGTGTAGAATGAGGTGTGTATATTTTGATGATGGTAAGGAAGCTGTTTGGTGTGGAGCTGTTGTTTGTACAATGCTGTAAAAAAGCTTTGCTACAGGCACACATTTGTGGTGTTGAGCTCTTCACACTCATCTTTCCATTATACTAGATTATCATGCATTTACTGTCTTWCCTCTTTCATTTTTGTTTTGTGATTTATATAGCAGCTGAGAAAGTGGATCATTCTCTTTATGGCCCTACCCTAGCTCATCTGTGAGCAGAATCTAGCATTTTTGATTTTGCTGTTTTTGATTTAAAGTAAATAAATAAATAAAAAGAACTTGGCTGGGCAAGGATGTGCTCTTGTGAATTCAGTAGGAATGTTAGCTTTGAATGCTTGTTTTTGTGGATTTTGCATTTAATGTTATGGCTAGATATGCTTCGTTGGGTCAGGGCTTGTGAAACTTCATGCAAAATCCAATAACATTACTGGAAATTGTGTTAAACTTCACTGGAACAAGTCTTTAACACGAAATTGTCTCTTATTTACTGTGTTAATCTGCTGTCAGCTACTCCATTCCTTTATGGAGCATCAGCTTGGAACTGAGCTCCTCTTAGCTGTGTGTCCTCATACCTGTGCGTCTGTTAACAACAAGCAGGTTTTTATTGCTATCGGTCATGGACAAATAGAAGTCCTTACCGTGATCTTTTAAAAGATATTTTTCTTTTCCTGTTTCTCCTTAGATTTTGCCGTATTTCCAAATTAGGACCCTGGTACCTTCAACCAATTGGTAGGCTGAATTATGTAGTTGAGGAGGTCTTGTTCCTCCACATGAGAGGATTAACAATTCTGTTGCTTGGGGGAGCTCTTTCTGAGGTTACTTTTCCCGAGGCAAAGAATTACCTTTTTCAATTGCATGTGTTAACCTCATCTTTAAATACAAGTGTCCAGAAGTCGAGTTAGGTAAAAATCATGACTCTTTCTGAGAAACAGCACAAGATGCACGAAAGATCTTAAAAGCAGGATCACCAAGGAAATAGGCTACCACAGGAGGTAATGCTGTGGGGCAAGGCAGCTTCATAGGAAACAAGAGTGCATCTCACAGGCAATATCTTCATATTCATATAATTCAGGTTTGCCTCCAGATTTAAGTAGCAGCAACTTCAGCTCTCCTTTTCTGGGGAGAATAATGTTGCTCAAGAGCACACATGCATAGCCTTTGCACAGGAAGAATGTTAGGTAAAGAACTAGGGTGGAACTGGGCTGATCTAAAATTAAGGCTCAGTTCTGGCACATGCAGAACTTGGGTGAGGGTTTCAGGGTTTGGTTTTTGAGTGGGCTTTAGGAAAGATCTCTAATCTCCAGCTTCCTACTTGTAATGTGAAATAATATCTCCCTTCTTTCAATTGATGAACATTTCAATCTTGAAATCATTCTCTCAGATCTCCTGTGTGTTAGCATTTTTTTCTTGCTACAGTGGCTCATGAACAGCCCTTGAACTGGCATTTCTTGATAAGGGTTTTACTCTGTGGAGCAAGGGTGACTTGAAAGACWTGAAACAATTCAGACCTTATGAAATTTCAGAAAAGTGCAGATTGATATACTACTGTTTTAATGTAGTGCTTAAGTAACAATTGGGTTCTCCCTTTACATTGAGATTTTACAGAGTTTCCTATCTTCTTTCTCTCCCTGTCCCCTTCTCCCTAATGACAGAACTCTTTCATAGGAGCAATATCTGCAAAATTAAAAAGAAACGGTTGCTTTCATGTGTATTTTCAATACAGTAAGTCTTAAGAGGCCTCTGGAAGAGACTCGCCCTGAGAAGTTTAGTTAAGAGTAGAGCTAGAAAAGTCTCTCTTCCACCGAGCTGCAGAGCTGTGCGAATAGGGGCCCTTTGTTTGCATTATAAAGATCACTTGTGCTGTGCAGTCGTCATGAGACACTTCTGCTGCAGTCAGTGTGGCCACCCGGGCCCGTCCAGCAATGCCCCTTCTCAAAGAAGGGAACTGGGGTCTAGTGCCTTCCATGCAGGGTGACTAATTTTAAGTTCAAATGTTACTGAGCTTGTGAGTTTGGCTGTGTTTCCTGTGGGACCTGGTGTGCTGAAGACATCTGTGTGCGTTGTTTGCTTGCCTTGGTCTTTTGGGGTGTCTTTTCTGAGAGAGAAGGCCGAGTGCGAACGTCACAAGACGGTGAGAATGTGACAGCAGCTATATTTGGAAGTTGATCGGCTAGAAAAATGCCTTTTAATATTAGRACATTAATTTCCGGGGTGCCTGGAGCTCAGAGTAAGCTTTCTGTTATTTCTTCAAATGTGACGCACGCATTGGCGAGAGCAAATTATCTACATCCAAAACGCAGCTCGCCCAGTATGTGGCAGATGAGAGCCCTCAAGCCAGCACAAAAGGAAGGCGGGGGAGAAACCGAAAAACAAGAAGCCCCTGAAACCTCTGAGTGAAACTTCCGAGGGGAACCAGACAAGCTCGGAAAGGCGAGCACGTGTGTGGCAGATATGTTTTGGAACACAGTGTCCTGTTTTGGCAGACAGGATGAGAGGATTGCTCAGATAAAAGTATCTTTGGGCTTGCATGTTTGTTTATTATGCCTACATTTCCTACTGGTATTTTGCTAAGTCATGTAGGATTTTGTTAGGGGAAGAGATACGRCTCTGAACGGTGTCTTGGAAGACACAGTGAAATGAAAATAGAATGAATGAAATACCCAACTTAGGGGATCAAAGCAYGGATTCTGTCTATGTGTTTGATAAATTGTGGCAAACATACATTTACATACATTTGTTACGGAACTAGACTAGTCTCATGTTGCCTCTTGCCGTTTTGCTTTTTGACTGATACCTGGCTAGAGTTTATTAAGTGAATTTATGCTGTAAGGATGTAAGGATTTAAGTAGGAAATAAAAATAATGGTAAGTTTCATTTTAATTCACCTTCTCTTGCCAAAGATGAGACAGAACAGCTTTTCGTTTTAAAATAAATGAATGACTTTTGCTGCTTCCAAATGATTCAATATGAGCAGTAAGCAAAGTTAATGAAATGAGTGTGTACAATAAATGGCAGAGCTATTTTCATTTAGCWTACAAAGAGAAAAGCTGTGTGGAAATGGGGTGACCTGAAAAACTGGCAGTTGATTCCCTGACAGCAGAAATGGGAATTTTGAATGAATTCAGTGCAGGGCATATTTGGGTAGTAATGCTGCTAAATGAGGCAAATGTAAATGTGTTCATTAATTATTAATTTGATTCTTTTTTAAAATTTTTTAGAAATAGTAAATGAGATTATAAATGAGCCAAACCAAGCCAATACATTAGAACAGAAGCATTTTCTCACACTTTCATGTTTGAACTAGCCTAACTGAAGAAAACATCTCCATGATAGGCCCTGGTGTGTAATGAACAGTTTCTTATGGTGTGTAATGAACAGTTCATGTTGCAAGTCTGTGTCCTTGAATATATAGATGAGTTAAAAACAGGAAATGTGCCACACCAAATCATTTAACCTCTTTAACACTAAAAGAATAGTAAAGATTACATGCTATTCAGGTGACAGGTACACAATTATTTATCATCTGCSTAAATCACCCTGTATTCTTTTTCGTGAGCACTTAATTTGTTATGTTAATAGATACTCATAACTGATGTGATAATGCCTATATTAAGGGGGAAGTGGACAAAAGAAAATACAAACAACACATTGAAGTTCTAAGAGGAAGAAATTACTTCATCATACTAATTTTTACCCTTCTTATTGCACTGAGGAATAAAAATTCTATATTTAGGTTTGTGGAAGTTCTGACTGATGGGCAGGTTTGGTTGCAGTGGGATGGGCTGGTACTAAGAAACTACCAAGGTCAGATTTCGGAGCTGTTAAGTGAAGAGGCAGAAGATCATATGGGGGAAGACTGGACAGCCATTCAGCTGCTCACACTTACTGCGCCTTACTGCTCTAAGAGACTGTATAGAGGCTACTAGGTGTCCTCTGAAAGAAATGTAACCCTTGATGGTGCATCCCAACAGGTTGTAACCATCTTCCTGTGTAAKACTAATGAGCTGAAGCCAAGGGAAGCAGTCGAACAAATTCTGCCTTTGGAGGTAATGCAATTTGGCTGCTATGGCCTAAATTAGAGAGARAAAAAAAAAGTCCCAGCTCAGGGACATGCTCAGAGGATGAAAAYGCTCCGGGTTGGAAGTTGTCCAAGGGTGGCATGTTTGAGCGGTCCATGCCTTTGTTCATGAGCATGCCCAAGGCAGAGGAGGAGGTGTGTTTACAGAATTGCCACCGTATTTTACTAAAAGACCAAGCTCACCATCCATCATGAGTAGTTGTTGCCAAGTGTAACTGAAACATCACCTTTTTATACCTTGTGGCATTTGAAATAAACCCCAAAAAAGAACAATTCCTGCTAAACTACGTTTTCTGTTAGGTTAAGTGGAAGAGAGATCTTCCAATACAGTACAATACTGAGAGCAAGGTTAAAGTAGACAGTTGGGTTTCTGTCCTTCCCCGTCTTCCCCGCTGCTGACCAAGGCTTCGGCAGAAGTCACAGCTTGGGTGGCTGTTTCCGTGATGTGCCTGTTGGATGACATGGGAGCAGTGCCTGTGGTATAAATAGAGCTACTAATAAAATAAAGGAAGCAGATGACTGGGTCCCACAACGACAAGTCTTGAGGAGCTATGAACTAGAATTGGCCTGAAGATCCTCCACAGTTGCACAGAAAGCCTAAAGTAAATACTGTCTGCACAGACTAAATTGTTAGGCTGCATTGGCAATATCTTTGAACAAAACAAGCGAACACAAAAGCAGGAAAACAAAGTTGAGCTTTCAAAAAATATGTAGTTTTCCTTTTTCCTCCTCCAAGTACACATCTTATAAACAAAACTCCTGTGCATACTGTGCAGGAGCCTTGGCTGTTCGGCACATCCTTTTCTGCAGGCTGCTGAACACTTGCTGCAAACCCGCATGGGAAATATATTCCCCATCTTCTCCTAACAGTCCCTTCTGTTACCTGTTAGCTTCTGCCGGGGTGTWAGTGCCAGCCTGGCCTTGCTCTCCCCTCAGCAGAGTTGGGGCTGAACTGGCTTGGAGCTTGTGCTGCTTCCCTGGCAATATCGGTCTGCATTTATGGGCACTGTCTGTAGTGGAAATACTTGTCTGTAATGAAGAGCATTCAGCAAGAAATTCAAACAAATAATTTTTATCTTGTAGAAATTTTCAGTAGCATGTAGGCAGCTGGTAACAATTTTTTCATTATTACCCTTAAGATAAATGTTTTTGGTCTGTAACCCAGGATGGCTCCTTGACGTGGTGCACGTAGGAGACAAACTAGACCTGCTCAGAGCTGAGGGACCAGTGAATCAGTCAGGAATTTAGGTCCCTTTAACATGTGAGTCAGACCTAATGTTTTGCTGTAAATGAATGAACCGTACAGCAGACAGCGTTAGTGGAGGATGATGCGTTAAAAATACTATATTGTTTCAGCTCATTTAGCAGCAATATTCAAAGTTTCTTGCTTTTCCACTTTAAAATGCATCTTTAGATGGTTTAAAGATGACACAAATTCTGCCTTGCTGAGTCTCATAAAATAACTACTGGGTCGTTTATTCAGGTTACGCCTCATGGCCTTGTAAAATGGCATATTCCAGTCCCACTGCTGGCCRACTCTTTCTTTTTTTCCTTTTCTGAAAGGAAACGTGTTTTCTGAGTCCGGCATCCGACATGAGCATTCGGCTGCCTTAGCTGTAAGCGACGCCCTGGACACCCTGGGCACTGCGAGGYGCGGAGTAACCGGGAGAGCCGGGCCTGGCGCGTCCGCCACCGAGGCGCCATCCACACGGAGGGTGTCCTGGCCACGTCACGAGCCCTGTGCTAGGCTTCATGTGGAGGTGTTGGGCACGGAATTAAAACCTCGGACACCTTTATGGGCTCTGTTTCAGAGCTCCCTGGGCGGAGCACCAGGAGCTCCRCCAAGGGCCGGCATCGAGCGGTGGTGCTTCCACCAGCACCCTCTCCAGTGGTCAGCCCCATTTCCCTACTCATCCGGGTTGCCCCGTTGCTGCCTCTGTGCCCAGAGGACTGACCTTCTGCCATCCTCTGTCTCCCAGCTGCCATAACGTGACTTTGAGCAGGGGAGCTGTAAAACAGGTCACCTGAAACAGTCTCTGCTTTAAAAATGCAAACGCCACCCACGCATGACCCCTGAAACCTGCCTCCTCCGCCCTTCTTTTCCCCCAGAGAGTTTATTTTCGTTGTTTGGTGGTTAAAAKGTGGGTTATTCCACTCATGGTGTTTCAGCATACCCAGTGCGGAGGTGAGTGGCGGGGCACAGTGGGGCTGCCCTCCTCYCCTGATGGAGAGGCTCATGGAAGGATGAACCTCCCTTGGGGCCTGTTGTGTGTCCTGTCTGAACGTGGGGATCAGGCTCTAGATATCCTGGCAAAGGTTTGAGCTGCTGGAGAKTGGGAGGCATGGGGAAACCCTGGCACCCTGGCTGAAAAATACGCAGGAGTGTGTGTCACATCCCCCGACCCATGAACCGCAGACGTGTGGAAGGAAAGAGCTCCAATGAGGAGAATGTTTTTACTGCATCTTCGGCAGTCGTGTCGCCGAGGACGTGTCTTGCTTTGCAAGAAGTGTCCTGTGCGCCTGCCTTGAAGCTCTCCCGTGCATTAAGCTTTAGGTCTCCCATCTCCTTCCACGCAGCGTCTAAAAGGTTAAGCTGCAGAGCGGAGTCTCTGCGGCCCCGGGTGGCTCTGGGGACGCAGGCGTGAGCGAGCGGTTGCCTCAGATACAGGTTTGGAGGCTAGTGCAGCTGTCTGGCAGCAGCCCAAGGCTGCAGAAAGAGAGAAAGGTTGGACATCGGGGTTAAGCGTGGGAGTGTGGAAGAATCTCAATGAGGAAAGTGCCCTAAGCGAGCTGTAATAAACTACTAATTTTTTTTGTTGTTTTTCCTTCTCTGGTGTCAGATTTATCTTCAAGGACAATCGTAGGCCCTTATCACTTCAAATTACAGGTGCCAACAGCTTAAGATTTGACCTCAATCCTGCGAGCGCAGAAGCTGTTGGAGCCAATGCATGTAGGTCAGTGGGTGAGGGAACGGGGAGCGCAGGGCCCGGCTGCTCCGTGCCGGCCGGTGCCTTCCGTGGCCTCGGAGCGCGGCCGGTGCGAGCCCCTGAGCGGCACTGCCGGCGCGGAGTCACGGGCAGAGCTGCTGCAGGGCCCTGCTCCGCACGGGAGCTGCTTGAGCTGCCCTGTCAATAGTGCACTTCTTACATCCTTGGGCTAGTGAAAGGAGAGGCCTTTGTTCTTTCTGCCCTCTTTTTTCTTTTTCTCCCTCCTGATTTTTGCTCTTTGGGGATCATTTGGTGCACAGTGGAAAACACTGGCATCCAGCCAGCGCCGCCAATAAGTGTGGCTCATTAATACGAGCTGCGTGTTTGCAGAGCACACAGCGCTGTGCAAACAGCTTCCTCATCAACTGGAAAACACTGGCATCCAGCCAGCGCCGCCAATAAGTGTGGCTCATTAATACGAGCTGCGTGTTTGCAGAGCACACAGCGCTGTGCAAACAGCTTCCTCATCAACACAGTTGTGCCATCCCCTTAACCCTTTGGAGCTGGAGGCATGTGCTCGCTGTCTCCAACCCCTGCATCCCTGTGCTGCCTCAGACCGTCGGGACTGGAGCAGGTCGGGCTCTGTGTGGAAAGAGAGGCAACAGTAACACCGTTTATGCTGAAGAYAGTAAAATTGTCCTTGAGCTTTCCCTGAGGAAGAGCCCTGCAAGGGAGGTGGCCGTGTGCGGAAGCYGCTCGGGAAGCAGGTCTGCGCTCCGGCAGGGATGTCCGCGAGGGATGAGAAAGGTAGAGCGAGGACAGCAGGCAGTGAAAGTGAACGGTCTCAGCTGAGACCCAGAGCGATTACGGGAAGGTCGTGTGTTTAAACGCAGTGCTCCGTTGCCCAGACAGTGCCTTGGTTGGGTAATGGAAGCGGTAACTTTGAGAATACACAGCCATCATTACAGGGATTCTCAGCAGGGTGACTTCATCTGTTCTCTCGAGTTCAAGTGTCTCATTCACCCTCTCAGCCGTCTTACTATGTGGATTTGTGTAATTTAATTATTGGTTCTCGGAAGTCTCGAGTCGCTAGGTCTGCGTGTCCAATAAGGAGCCTGGCAGTTTATCTGCTGCGTTAATCCCCAGTTTAATGTTTGCCAGGAGAGGGGCCTGGTAATCTCCAAAGGACAAGAAGGAGAGTGCTGAGAGCAGAGTTAGGATGGCTTAGGAGTAATGTGTCAGAAGCCTTGTGAAAGCCAAAGCAGAAACCATGACAGGAGCTGTGGAAGGACGGCAGAGCAATTTAGAAATCGGGATTGAGAGCCTGGAAACTGTCAGCAGGAGCAGCCTGGAGGTGACAGAAGGACAACACAGCAGTAGTTGCGACCAAGCGTGTGGGAGCAGCCCAGCAAGTGGAGAGCTGCGTGCATCTGTCCAGGTACAGCTAAAGGAAAGACCAGAATTTGAGAGTGGGGATGTGAGATGCTTTATGACTCATCCCAYTTCAAACTCTTGTCAAGACTTCAGTTAGGTTTCAGAAGGGAGAACATCTTGTGGCTGCCTTCATCTTCCTGCATCTTCATGCATCTATGCATCTTCATAGCCTTCCACCACAGGCATTTTTTCTCTAAGYGTCTTCCATGAACGTTTTCTGGGGCAGTGTATTACTGCCCCTTGGCCAGGCAGCATGCAATTGCGAAGCTTTGGGAATCTCTCTCTCACTTACAACAATGACTGGCTACCAGAGTATTTTCTTAACAAGATTTGGTTAAGAAAAGCCTTTTATTTCCTCAGCAAAGCTGTGGTCACAAGTCATATGCGGACATCCCTGTCCGGGAAGTCTATTACTGAGCTCCATTTCCAAAAGGCAACTTTCTTAAGCCTCGTGAATGTCTCTTGACTGCCCTGGATTCTTTCATCTTTAATGCGCAGCTTTTCTCAGTGCCTAGGGCAGCACCCAGCCCAAGGCTGCCTTCCGAGGAGCACATGATCCACGAGCAGGCCCTGCTCTGCTTTGGAAGAGAGAAGCTTGGAAAAAGTTCCATGACCACTCAGAGTGTGCTCTACCTGGCGCCTGTGAGAGACTGGGCACGATAAGAGTTTCAGCTTTGCATACCTATTGGCCTCAGCGTGTGTGTGCACCAGTTCACAGCGTGGAATTGGCTGCTGTTGCCCTAACTACAAAAATGAAATGAAATGAAATGAAATGAAATGAAATGAAATGAAATGAAATGAAATGACTAATTTTGGTGAGAATAAGGGAGTTTTAAACAGTGAAGGGAAAAGCTCAACTGTGTGTTTTCTCTGTACGGTTAGAGGTGGAACAGGAATGTCAGTACTTGGGTGGCTCTCGATTGCAGGCTCCGCAAGATGTGAGTGAGTGAAGTGAGTAAATCTTTTACCACTAAGAGAGGTAAAGTGCTCTCAGCACAGCAAGGAGCTCCCAGGCTCAAAATGCACATGTTGGACTCCGTCCTTAGTTGACATCTTCTCTAGTAACTGCACTGCTATAAAAATAATGTCAAAAGCCTCATCCTAAAACGCTATTACTAACCCCTCTGCTTGCAGCTTTCTATTGGGATTATGGTAGACATCTGCCTCAAAAAAAACAGAAACAAAAACAAACAACCAACCCTGGAGTCCATCCATTATAGTGTCATGAAAAAAAAAAATGTGTATATATATTTGCATCCTAAGCCATGGTGCAGAGTTATTCACACTGTTCAGTGAGTATGCCGTTAGGAATTTTCAAGTCTTTCACAATACAAAGTGGAAAAAGCTGTTCATCAGAAATAATTATGGATTGTGTAAGGAAATGTGCCCTGAAGAAACCTTTCCTTGTTATGAAGCTCCGATTGAAGAGGATAATCCTTAAATGATCGTTTTAAAACCTGTTTCTGATGCAAGTCTTATTGAAGTGTACTTAGGAAGAACTGTAGCATCTTTTAAACTGTGCTTCTGGTTTGCTTTCTTTTCAGGCAAAGTAGCTATACAGAAGGAGGATCTGCAGAAGTATCATAACAGAGACACCTGGTTTCAACTCCAGCATGTTGATGCTGATTCAGAAGTACAGGTGAGATTATCTGGGTAAAGGAATATTTATAAGGGGGTCGTGGCCATTGTATGAGTTGCGTGGCTCTTGGACAGATGTCGTGCTTCCCACACAAGGACAGCATTGCTCAGTGTGCTTTAGGTTTCACTGATGTCTGCAGGTTGTGTGTGGTGGTTGTTTGCAGAGTGAGATATTGGTGTGAGTAAATCAGAGGGTCCAGRATCTGGCCACGGAAATACAAAAGCTAAAGGAGCTCTAGGATCACTGTATTGCAAGGAGGGATGTGGTTATCTGCTAATATCAACTACTGTCAAAACCCCATAAATTAACTGTTGACTTCTCCATGGGCAGATCCAAGTTGAAAACAGTAGCTGCAGGTATTGTCTTAAATAATTGTGTAGGCAGATTATCACAGTAATAAAAGCAAGGACATCTCAGACACAGCCACTCCCTGCCAGGTTTCCAGGCCCTGCTCCAAACCATGGGAATGCTGATGATGTCACTTCAGCTTCATTTCGGGCTTGGGAGGTTCCAGGTTTTGGTACATGGTGTGAGTGACTCCTATTCTGCTGTGCCTTGACTCTGTTGGAGCAAAGTCTGTTACCTGCTGCAAGGCTGGCTCTTGTTAAAGCTGTTGCAACCAAATAAGAAATTAAAATATAGTAGGATATCATGTCAATATAAATCAGCTACTTAACTGTTTCCATTTTTCCCCTCCCTGTAAATACATGTTATAGATGACTTTCAAACAACAGAGTTTAGGAACTCACAGACACTCCAATCTTACCTGTGCAACAGTGTCCGGTTAACGTGAGGAGAAATGCTGCTYAGATAACTGTGTGGTAGGTTTGGACATAGAGAAGTACCAACTTTTCAAGCTGCATTTAAGTCTGCATACATGAGGCCTGAGGTTACTACTTATTGCATAGGCATTCACCTATGTAGTATGCGTAGTAAAGCGTACATGAAAATATATTCAAAGCTGAATTTCGTTTACTCGGAAAGATAGTTAAATAATCCAGTGTTGGACACGTGATACAAAGAAAGCCTCATGCCAGCTGGTTCAGTCTATAACATTCTCTCGTAAAATATCGATCCTCTTTAATGCCACATTTCATGCCATTGGTTATGGAAAGGCTTTTAACAGCCTTTTATCATTGAAGTCTATTCTGTTTACCCTTGTCTGCCGCAAAGTCTCCTGTGACAGTGACTTTTAAAACAATAGATTTCGCGTTTATTTCCTGCAGGATATGAAAACTTTCCTTTTATAATTTATCATTTGAAAAGGCCAATATTGAGATCATTCCTCACTGTTTATTTTGCCATAATATTGACACAAAAGGAGCTTGTGGAAGCTTCTTGGACCCAGGACAGCTGTGGTAATATAATGCTGTGAACTCGTAACYGAAAGGTTTGCAGACAGTTCTAGCTGCTTGGGGAGATGGGGAGCACATGCTAGACAGCATGCTCTTTGTTTGTCCAGTTTATCACTTCCTCTGTTTGTATCTTCACAAGAGCCCGACTGTTAAAAGCTGTTTCTGGTCTCCATGATAAGCATTTATTACAACTAATATAAATACGAACTGCACTCAGATGACTTGGGCAATTTACTGAGTCTTTAAATTTTAAGAAGTCTCTAAGAGGGCATTGTTCTCTATAAGTGAGAACTCTATAAGTTTTTTAGGAATCCTTATGCAAAGATGATAGCCAAATGAAAGAGTATTTTTGATACTGTTTTTGGATTTATGATATTTCAGTTGTACCTTCTTTTTATTTTCCCTACATATTTACTCTTTTGTTGGCAAAAGAAAGAATATTTGTGTTAATCAGAAGAGATTCTTGTGCAGTGTTATTAATTTTGGAGGAAAACTGCAGAACACAGTTTAAATGGTTAATATTTCCGCTGAGTTATACAAAAACTAATAGTCAAAAAGCAATTTTAATTCAACGTCTCTCAGTTAATCATTCTAGAAATTGTCCTCGTTGTCCACATAATCTAGTGGATTAAGCACTGGGCCTCGTGCCAGGAACGCCTGCACCTACTTCTGATTTTGTCGGTCAGTGGCCTTAATACTATTTTCCATGTCATAGAGCACTTTATGGTTATTTAGTTATGCATCAGAGCACTGTGTTGAGGTAAGCTACTGTAACCCCCATGCTTTGAATRCAGGGAGAAATCATCTGGCAGAGAGAATGCGACTAGCTTGAAGTCAAAAAGGGGGTGAATAACAGTGTTAAGACTCTTTATTTATCTATCTATTTATTCATTTATTTATTTTTAAGCAACCAACTAGCACAGTAAAAAATTGAAAATGATCTTAGAATGAATGAGTTATTGAAATATTGATGGTCTTGGGTGCTTCTCTTCTCAGATGCCTGATCTTGGGAGAAGCTAACCTTAACTTTGAAAATAAAAGCATTTATTTTCAGTTAAGGATAATAAGCTTTTCTGCATGTCAGAACTGTTGTTTTGAGTTTGCTACCCAAAATTTAGTGAGTAGAACTTTTGTTCCTCATATGTATGCTTGAAATAGTATATTAGATAAAGATTGCTGTCTCTCTTGCAAGTGCAAAATTGTAAAATATGTAGAATCCTACTGTTGCCAAAGTTGAGGGGTTTTCTTAATATCTATGTGTTGTTTTTCGAGTTTTATTTGGAAGCCCTTACTTTATAAGTATCCTGCCACACAAAAATACAGTAAGCCTATATATTAAAACAACCCCCAAATATAAATGGCAACGTTGGGTAACACCATCATATCTACTTATAGAGTTGCTTAGCTTGAGGCTTTGCCTGGGTTTATGATTTTCCACAGCTGACGATTCTCCCTGGCTTCTAGAGGTGTATTGTCAGGAGCACAAGGTGGGACTATGATGGACTTGCACTTCAGTGCAAGATGGTGCAAGACAGTCTTTATTGCAGACAGCGACTGTATCAACGTGGGAGAACTGACACAACAGGACTCAGTTGGCTGTCTACCTATGGAGATGTCAGGTGCTTTGAAGCCGTGTGTGTTGGTTGCTTGATGCCTGACAGCACTGCAAAGATGGAAGTTATGTTGGAGTCCTTTAGGATCATGATTGCTCTTGATCATCCATGCTGTGGTTGGTTGGTTGGTTGTAAAGGGCAGCCAAGAGAGCTTGTAGTCTCAGCACCACCACTCGATGTCCCTCTCTATGAGGAGCTTCATAGCTCTTCTTACTCTTCCCGCTTGGAAATAACCCACCGCGTTTCTGTCGTCGTGCTGCCCGTACGTACTCCACATGCTGTTCCTAGCCTGGGTGATAGGTGATAGGCCTGCTGTGCTGCAAGAGGTTGAAGTTGAAGCTGCTCTGTGAGGGCAAATGATTAAACTTCAGTGGTATTTGTTCAGTCTACATATATGAAATTACGTGAATTATGAGCATTTTCTTTTTGAATATATTAAAACATGTTAAATGCTGCCAGGAAGATTTATTACACAGAGAGCAAAATAAAATTTGACAACAGCCATGAAATGCATAATTCATGGCTTAATTTTCCAGACTGGAGAACTTGTTTGGAAAGTATGAGACCGTAACCAGATGGGTTTGTGCAGACTTAGTTGAAGGAGCTGAAGTCCCCATCCTCTGGCAGAGCCTCYCTGCTCCTCAGTGGGAGCTTCCCAGTCCTAAGCTTTTGTCATGCAGCGTTCAAGAGTAACAGCACTCAAACATTTCCCTGGAAAGTAAAACAGGACTTGAGGACTGAAAGTGGTTTAGCTTTGCTTTGAAACAGCCTGTGCAYGAGTGGGCAGCCTCAGCCAGAGGCAGGGACTAGCAAAGACAACCATTTTTTAAGCTGATAACGTGTAGTAACAGCATGGAGTTGCACATTTTCCATGGGATGTCTCTTCCCTACTAGTCTTTTGTCTTTCAGGATCTGCTCTTTTCTCGTTCTGCTACTGTGTGTGCATCTCTCCTGAGCTGTCCATCTTTGCTTCCTCTTTACATGCACCAGTTTACCCAACAGTAACTGATTCAAATATTTGCCTGGGGCTCTAGATGACAGATGCTCCCAGTGGTCCATATGTTCTSAGTGGAGTTTAAGCTCAAGTGCACTTCTGATCTTTATATGGCCTTTTTTTGTTGTTGTTGTTATTTTTGAGCAGTTTTCTCTTTTTTGCCCTTTTTTTTTCTCCTTTTTCCTACAGTAACTTCAGCCCTTCTGACCAGTTCAGGTCTGTTCTGCAAAGTTTGAGCTTTTCAGCTCAAATCATCTTTGTCTACAAGTAATCAGTGAAGCAGTTAAAGAGCCAAATGCATTCTGATGAACACCAAAATACCCAACATACTCCAAATGGTAGTGATAGATGTTAAGGAGGGGGAAGAATGCAAGGGGAGTTAGTTCATTCTGAAATGTTTTCATGGGCAGGCTCTTGCATTACAAGGTTCCTCTTTTCAAGTGTCCTTTGGGCTACTTCCCCCACGGCAGTGACAAATGTAAAATGGTCCCGTGTTCTCACAGGCGAGTTCTCAGTGCTCGGTGACAGAGTGCTTTTCCACAGCCAGTCATTCTCAAGGGCTTTTATAAAACTTACTGTTTTGGTGGGGAGCTAGAGRGGGAGAAATGACATAAAACTTGAAAATTGCTCATTTCCCCTTCCTCCTCTGAAGAACTTTGATCTATCTGAAACTTATCCCTTTAGCTATCAACTTAACTACAACAACAACAAAAAGAAGTAAATGGCAGATAACCAGCACTGAGGAAGTAAATTGTCTCACATCTTAGCCTTCTGTACATGAAGCTTTGTGCTAATGATTCACAGATGCCAAGAAATGCTTTCTTCAGACACCGAAAGCCCTTCCTCCTTCTGCCAGTTTGTATTTTACTTGCACTGGCCTCTTTATTGTCGATTAAATGATTACAGAGGCCAGTTCTTGAGAATGAACTGATACGAGTGGTGCTTCGTGCTTGGACTGTGCATCACTAGTGGAAAACGTAGCTTAACATATGTTTGCAGAGTAGCCCTAAAATCCTTAATCCTTTTTTTTTTTTTTTTTTTTTTTTAAGACTGAAAATCACTATAGGGCCTGAAATGCTTCTTAAATATAAGAAGAGTATGGCCAGAGAGCTCTGTGCTGCTCAGAAGAATCTCCTCCTTTGTTAGTACCTTCCCATCCAGTGCAGTGTCCATCTCCAAAGGTCAAGTTTCATGAATGAAACCCAGGARTTCACCTCAAGCTTCTGAATTAGCTCCACAAAGTTCAGCCTGTTTGACAGTTAAAGAGAATTTATCCTGGATCTTTAGAGGAAGCTGGAAATGTGTTGCTTTTTCTTTTGCTATCTCTATCTGTCACAACAATCTTTTCCGTATCTACCTGCCTCCACAGGAGCAATATTTTTATACAAATACTTTTTTTGTTTTTAAATATCGGTAGAGCAAACTGTGTTAAAGTGGAATGATTCAGATGTTAATTGCCATTTTTATTAAGCATAAGAGATTGAAGATAACCAAGTTCATCAAGTTGTCTTAATAAGCAACTGTACTGCACTGTATCGCTCCAATGATTGATAGACTTATCTCCTTATTTAAACAGAGCATAGCATATACATTGTCTGCTGTTGACATTAACTGTCTTTGTTTAGGTATTTAAATGCTTCTAGCGTAAGGATGAGTCAGTCACCGGCACATTTTGTGTAACCTGCTGTAAGCTTTGGCTTTATGCAAATTCTAAAAGGCAGCAGCTGCTTCCAGGTTCAGTATCAGCTTTCAACCGCACACAGGAAATAACTGGGTGTGACCCTCTTTTATGAGCAGTGGCTTTCGGGTTTCTCTCCTGTAGTTGTTTTGAAGAGATAGGAGATCTCTGTTTTGGAAGAGTGGGTGATTTTCAAGGCTGCGTGCCTCCCAAGCTAAGTAGTTCAGAGAATTTGAATGTGTAAACAGTGGGAAATGTTTCGTAATAATGTTTCTGATAAATGCAAAGATCAGTTATTGACCAAATCCTGCTTTGTGGCAAGACTTCTTCCCCTTTCAAATACAGGAGCGCTCTATTCGAGCCTGTCTGCACACAGGAGGAAGGTGGTCTCTTTGCTTTTGTCTTTTTACTGTGGAAAGCTAATCTGAAATATAGCACATAGTAAAGATCACCTACTAGTTCATTAAAATTTAGTTATTTGAAGATAGTGTAGCTGAATCTAAAATCTGAAGAACACAGTTTGTCTGGGGACATGAAAGCCAGGTGATTAACATCCCCTCTGTGCATCACATTCAAGTATCTGGGAAGCAAGCACAAACAGTTGCAAGGACTCTGGCTGCACTGAAGTCCTCTTCCCCTAAAGAAGCAGGGATGTTAGTCCTGCACATGTGTGTAAAGATGCCCTGCTGATTCCCCAGGGCTGCTGACACCCTCGTGTGTCTTTGCTTGTGTGTGTGGAGCCCAAGCAGGCGTTAAGTTCTGCTTTGCCTAGCAGCTCTGAATCCACACAGCATTAATCAGAGCTGCTGTGCTTTCCTCATCAGTAATTTGGGGTTTGTGCCAGGCTSCTTCCATGCTCCTCATGGTCCAAGGGGCAGCCTGTGGTCCTTAGACCTTCCCCAGCAGCCCTCTGCTAGCAGCAGCAGCCGCTGTTAGCGCAGCAAGGGCAGCGAGCAGACACACAAGCCCTTCCTCCTGTTCCCAGCCTTGCACCAGGCTGCGGCCTGGGGTGGGGTGGTTGTTAACAGTGCCGGGCTGGATTTACCTCAGCGCAGGAGCTGCTCTTACCCCTTCTGCCCCCTCCCAGACAGCATTAAGGAGCCCTTGGGGCCTGGGGTCTGCTTGGTTTGTTTGCTTTCCAGCTCTACCAGCGCCAGAGAGAGGCACCTCCGCTGCCCAAGAGGGTGTCACAGCAGACAGGATCTGACTAAYGACGTTTAACAGGTCCTGAAACAACATTTTGGGAAGGCAGAGAAAGCAGCAGTGCAGGTTGTCGCTTGCCTCAGGCTGGTCCRTGTTCGGCTGCAGCGCTGAGGTTCTCCCAGGGCTCTTTTCTGCAAGCTGGGAAACTTTTAAACCGCGTTCTTGTTGTAGCGGGAGCCATAAACCAGCAYTCTGGGAGCACCCTGACCCTAAACTCCCAAGGACCTGGAATAGTGGATCTGTGTTAGGCCACTTGCTTAGTGTGGCCCTCCCTGCCGCTCCTCCGGCCTCGGTGTCCCCGGGCACCGGGGGGCTGCGGCCGCTGGTCGGGCAGCGCGAGGCCTGCGGAGGCCGCCGGGGCCTCCTGCCAAGCCGGGCTGCGGAGCCGGGCTGAGCTCGGCCTCCGCTGGATCCGGCTGGGAAACGGGTTTGGAAATCCCTGCCCAGGCACCGTCGTTGCGGGAAAGAGATCTGTGGCACCAACTGCTGTTATTGCCTGGGAGCAAGAGTTCTAGTTGTGCGTGAACCTTCGTGTGAAGACAGTTGTCTTGATTCTGAGTTTTCAGGCAAGAGGATTGAGTATTTTATATATCTTTGTTCAAAATTGACAATGAAGACATGTTTTCCTTCATGTTTTTTAAAAGTGAAGTATTTCTGAAAGCTATTTTGTAGTAACAGAAAGGGTGACCTAGTGAGGATCTAGTTGATAGCTCCTTGAACATGCATGTGATTTAACAGATGTGGGTAGGCACTCACAATCCTTTGTGTAATTACAGAAACCTAAGACACAGTGCAGAGGTTTCTATTGTATCTGAGGTTTTTTTCTTTTTTAGTAGGTTTTTTTTTTTTTTGGTAACTCTTTCCCTGAAAACTCAGGCTGCATCTGTTTCGAGTTAGGTCAGATGTTTCATCCGCGTCCACACTCGACCGCTGCATCACATGATGGGCGTTAGATGCCGGTCCAAATGCGTGTCATGTCTCCTGGTGCTCCACTGCTCCCAGAAATGCCTCCTCGTGCTGCCCGGGCGGCTCTGGAGTTACTGTCTCCGGGGCCGACCACTTGCCCCAAATGCTCCACAGTGGCTCACGCCGCTTTTTGTGGCAGAGCTTTGTAATGAGAATAACCTCAGGATAATCTGTGGTCGTGTGGGGTTTTTTTCCTCCTTTAACACACTGTGTTTAAATTAAACCACAAATTTGCAACTGCTGGAAACATGATACAGGTAAGTAGCATTTATACAGTTTTACTTGCTTTATCACCGTCTCCTGGTATTTAAGTCTATAGTAATGTAAGATTGCATTCCAAGGAGAAATAAACTTGGAGACAGAAGAGAAGAACCTTGACTCTGTTTTTTATTTCATTTTTCTTTTTTTCTTTTAGTTGCTTTGCAAGCTTATAAATAGTTCAATTTGTTTTTTGAAAAGTGTGCTTGTTGGTCTTASTGATACCAGTTAAAGCTGTGAGACTGTCAGCAGAACTTGAATCTTTTATGTTTTTAATAAAGGGAATATTTAACAAGCATCGTGTAGTTCTTAGTATGGCTGTTTTACAGTTTTGCTACTGTTTTCTTCTTGAACMCTGTTTACTTCTCTACAAGAAACTCAATCTACTGGCAACTTCTTTAATAAAGAACTGAAATGTGAAACCTGGTCGGGCCCAAAATGGTATGTCAGACACGGTTAGGAAGGACATTTGACCTAGTGCTTATGAAAAAGGAAGTGTTGATCAGTGGGGGAGTTGGCACGACTTGTACTTTGTTCCTTGAGCAAGTTCTGTCCAGCTAAATATGAAAGGTGTCCTGATGAACATTGATGCTTCTAGGAACATCGTGACATGCYTTTTTTGGTACAAATGTATGTAGTAATTAATGCAATCTGCTTCAAAGTTGTCGAAYCTCCAGGATCTTCCCAGAGTTTCCTCACAGATGGAGGAAAAAAGTTTGTGTCTTGGACACAGGCCTGGGACTGATCCTAGAATCACGTCCTGGGTCTGCGGTGGGGACCCAGTGTTCCTGTTCACCAGGAGCAACTCTCAAATGGGGAGCTCTAAAATTGTTTTTTTTTTTTTTTTTTTTTTTTAATCCTGCTGTTTTTTCTGGTCTTTCTTGCTCATAGAGGCTGTCTTCAGTGGGTGCACCTAGCACAACTCAAAGCTATAGATATTATCACAATAGTTCTCTTAAAAATACTAATTTCTCAGTTAAAAATTGTCAGTAAACAAACACGTTGGCCACTTCCTGTTTTTGTGGTCCATTTAATTCTGTGTAGGTAATTGATTGATCTTGTGTTCGTTAGATGAAAGGATGATTTTATGCTCATTTGCTATGTAGTTTTTTTATCTTCTCTTTGAAAAATGCACTATCCAATGTTTTAGAGGCCAACTAATGGTATTGCTCAAGAGTAAATTTATTTAGATGGATCCTTCTGTTTTGCCTAAAGGTATAATTGATTTGGGAAGAGGCATTCCGCCCATGTAGGGGTTATTCTCCGCAAAGGCAACCTCCTAAGTGTATTAGCACAGCCTTATTTTATTTTAAGGTCTTTTTGTATCTGAATTCTTTCACTGGAAGTAATGAGGTATTCCGGGAACAGTCATGGGGCTGACAGCCCAAGTGATTCCATGACCTTTGTTTTGCTCTGCAAAGCTCCGAGTCGCTTGTGCAGCAGCTGGCCACTCTCAGAGTCTTCACAAGAGAAAACCGAGAGCCTCAAGAAAAATTGGCTTTTATCCCAAAGGAGGCTGCACTTCCTTTTTTTTAAATATACTTAATAGAGCTGGGAAAAAGTGTGAAATAATGCTGACTTAAAAACATTTTTTGAGCTTAATTTCTCATTCTGAACCATCTTGCTTACTCAGTTTCAAAGACATCTAGTGAATTGGGAGTGTGAGTTTATAATCAGGCTCACTTAAGTGTATTGAGGCATTTTTTTTTCTTCTTGAGACCAGTTTTCTCTCTGCTTAAGATCAGCAGAAATATTTCTATAAAAAACACCATCTTTTCTCTGATATTTTCTCTAGAGTTTCTGAATCTCTTCCTGCCCCTTAATTTGTTCAAAGCTATGATTGGTGTTAATTTCTGTAATAAAAATAACATGTAGAAGATCAATAAAAGATGGCAGCAGCGTTTGTTATAGGTACATAATATATATCTGTTCTCTAGTGCCTCATGGTAGCTCCTGGGATAATATGTGACCCACTGAAGAGATAACAGCGAAGAGCAAAACCTAGCAAAAATAAAGCCAGAAAACTGTGCCACATGATTAAAATTCTCAGCTCATTGCAGGCTTAGCCCTTGTTACGTGTGTTTTATGGTCACTGTAGCAGGACTGAGTCTTAGAGAAGTGCTTGTAGAGCTGGCCTTACATGTTTGTGAAGGGAAATCTTTTCCACACTTATGAGGACTGACTTGAGGCTGGAAGAAAATGAGAGATGTTGGCCTTTCTGTGTGCTGCATTAACTGGGAATTCATTTCTTGGTGAAACAGGAGTGAAGCACCAGGAGTCCAAGGGCCAGATGCAGTGAAGGGGGCTTGTTTTATACAGCTCAGGGCTTTTGCTTTCTGAATCAACAGGAATGTCTTCTGCCAAATGTACTTGAAAGGCCTGTACTGTAGTCCTCAACTAGAGAAAGATCTTAGTCAGTCAGAATACTGAAGGTAGAAGTAGATGATAAAGGTCAGGTGAGTGCAAATGCCTAAGTCAGCCTGAAGCTTGCATGCAGAAAGAGCAGTCCTGGGGCAGGAGTACCCAAAGAGGAGGAGAGAGGTTGTGCATCAGCAGTATCTTCCAGGATATGAGCAGGATCTCTCACGGACGGGTGCAGGATGCGTGCGCAGGCACAAGCAGGGTAGACACCCACAGAGAGGAGCAGGAGGCTGCTGCAGGCAGCGAGAAAAGACCAAGTGTCTGATCAGGGTTCTGGGGGCGTGAACAAGAGAAAGGTCAAATCTGGAAGATCTTATGCTGGGGTGGCAACAGCCTCTCGCAGCACCTGAGGTAGAACAGGCTCGAAGAAGATACCTGCTTTCGCCCCCCGAGTCACTAGCAGGGAGGTTTGTAGGTCCCTTCAGTTAAAAGGGCGAAGGGGAGGTAGTTATGAAGGTCAGGGACTCAATTTTGGCCCTATTAACTTTAAATAGATGAGTGGGCAGCTCTGGTATGCCAGAATAGGCCCAAAACAAAATGTGTTTTGTTTGCTATATATGCAGCATGAGTGTTGCTGAGGTTTTGCCAGTGAGAATATTTGCTCATGTTTCAAAATGTAATAGTATTACTAAGAGGAATGCAGCGAGTATTTGTGATTGCCTTTATTTTCTCAGTATACTCAAGCATAGTTTTGGCCCACGTTACTTTTTGTGGTGGTAAGGAGTGGAAAAGTATGTAATTATAGATGCTATGAATGGCAGCAGCATGTTTGACCTTTTTTTTTTTACACTACTTCCTGATTTTTAGACCCTGTAATTTTCTAACATTTAAAACACAAGACTTGTAGGTATCCATTTGTGACACACTGTGATGATGTGGTATCTATTTGAAAATTGTGCTGCAGATCTTTGTTTAGCTTTTAAAAAGCTAAATAGAGATAAAGCTACAACAAAATATTTTCGTCTCAGACCAGAGGCATTCCTCAATTAGTAAAATATACAGAGATGAGATAAGGGACAATAGTGGAGTTTTTATGTGCTGAAATTGAATAAAACAGTCTTTTGGGATTTTAAGTTGAAATAATATGACAGCCTATGCATAATGTGAAATTTAATGTGGTATTTTTGGTGTTTTTCAGGGAAAGGTCCACCTTGAGCTGAGGCTGAGTGAAGTCATAACAGACACTGGTGTCGTCTGCCATAAGCTTGCAACACGGTAGGCTTGCCTGCAGAGTTACAGAAAAAGCACACTAGTTACAGACTGTGCGCAATACTTCAATTAAAAATAGTTGGAGGAATCAGAACACTGGTCGAAATCTGAATGTCTTCTTGCTCTGAACTTACTCAACAATTGCTCTTAATACGTGATATCTTTATGAATTTGTAAGATGTGAAGCGCTTTTTATATTCTGTCCTCCMTTTCTCCACATGATCTGGGTAATTTTCGTCCTGACGCTTTAAATGTTAATAAATCATTTATGCAGTTTAGTCATAGCATAAATATTAAAAACACATCAAAGCATGATATTAACGTCCTCCTGCTTTGCATTAAGGATCTTAACCARCTAAGCAAATTTAGAGCATAACGTGCTTGGTGACAGGGTGTTACAGGGCTGGCTTAACAACAAATCTTCCATCAGTTATTGAAGCAGTCTCAGAATCTGCCATCCCATCTCATTTCACACTAATTGAAGCCTTGGAAGCCCCGAGCCTCAGATGTGGGTCAAGATTTCACCTTCCAGTACGGAGAAGTGTGGGAGGCCATCGCTTTGCCGGGAGCAAAGTTTGTCAGGCTGCTGCTTCAGGCTGAGCCGGTAGGAAACTTGGATCTTCTCTGTGGCAGAAGAGCTGTCCAAATTAGAGTGGTAACCCAGGAACAAAGCCTTGGCAGAAACACTGATGTGAGATGCGGGCCTAACAATAGGGCTGGTCAGACCTTTCCTAGCAGAGCATTTTTCCATTGACCCAGTTGCCAAATACTTAATGTGTGTGATACTGTCAGGGCGGCGTTTGCAGCCGGGACCTGTTACCAAACGCAGGGGTCAGGCTGGTTGATCTGCCTCCTTCCAGGCACGCTGCTAATGGGGCGATGAGCAGGGGGATGCAGTCTTGCAAGCCTGCATGTGTCTTCTGGCCCTGCCAGAGCTCTGTGAGCTGGTGTATTTGGAGTCTTTCTCTCTGCAGTCCACTGATTTATTTATTTTTCTTCTTTTCTATGTGCAGAGACATGCTGAATGGCACAGATGGTCTGTGAAAGGTGGTCTGTAAACTCTGATCTCCAGCAAACTTATTAATTGGGGCACAGTGTCACTTTGAACGTAGCTGCACCTCTTTTGGGGCACCAGTTGTTACATCAGTGTAGCTGTGCACCGTGCAGGGACCAGCCTCCATGTAATTAGTACCTGAGGAGTCTTTCATTTTCCATCCTGCAATTTGAGTATGTCCAAGTGATGAAGCTTGCAAAAAGTCCCAGAAACCAGAGTTAAAACCTCAATCTCCCAAATCCTAGGCTGCTATCTTATGCTGATGTRCAATTTGTATTGCCATAGGTCCTCAGGGAATAGAGGATGAGAAAAGACAGGTAATTGTAATACAGGTCCAGCTCACTTAGTCTTTTCTCGTGTGAAAGATGTTCCAGTCTCTTAATCATCTTTATCGCTCTCCGCTGGACCCTCTCTAGAAGCTCCACATCCCTCTTGTACTGGGGAGCCCAGAACTGCACCCAGAACTCCAGGTGCGACCTCACCAGGGGAGAGGGGCAGGATCCCCTCCCTTGACCTGCTGGCAACACTCCTCCTGATGCAGCCAGGATCCCATTGGCATTCTTGGCCATGAGGACACCAAGCTTGGCCGTCTTGGTCACAGCTGGAGCCCAGCCATAGCTGTAGACTTAAGTGCCTGGAGAGAGAAAGGGAGCAGAATTGTCCTGAGACAATGTRAGCAGATTTGGCCTCCCTGGAAGCATGTTGTGCACACATCCGGGTGGGATGTGATGTGGCCACAGAAGCCCCTGGTGAACCCAAAATGTGGGCTGTGATGTCTGGTAATCTACATTAACCAGAATATCTTTCCATTCTCCTCATGGTCTCTACTACTAGGCATAGTGGCCTTCACTACTAGGGTTTTTTTTTTTTGCTTTTTTTTTCTCTCCGTCTAAATTCCTGAAATGCTAGAGTTGCTTGTGTTGTGAAAGTTGTCATTGCCTTATTGCTTTTCAGGAAGCAAGTAGTTGAATTTGTAATACATTAAGAAGCCCCTTTTCAGACGCAGGCATTCAGCATTTCATTCTGTCTTTTTATTCATTTGACCAGACCAGTATTAAGGTTTTTGTTTATGTGGTCTGGAATTGAAGATTTTCAGCTTCTACAGTAGGGAGAAAACACTTGGATTGGCTTGTGAAGCGTTCCGTCAGCTTCCATAAGCTTGCTAGCTGTTGTTCAATATATAAAGTGCCTGCACTGAAATGCAAAGTGTTCAAATGTTTAAAGCTTATCTCAAATTAAGTCTAGCTCTTGGCTCTAAGAAACAAAATCTGAAAATGGGAGCCCAAACAAGCTTTTGTCTGTTGAATTTGCCCTTCTTGGGGAAGGGCAAATTCAGCCTTCCGCAAGAGATCTTCCTCTCTCTGAGGAAGGTCTGAGCTGATCTGTGCACTCTGTTTGGCTCTGACTAGTCTCCAAAAATTATTTGTCATGTGAGTGGTAAGTGGGAGTAAAGCTTAGCTTACGAAATGCTTATCTCTAGGGTATATAGATCCGTTAGTTCAGGTTTTTGTGGCAGTATATCTTTCAAGTAGGGTAAAGGAAGAGGAAGAGAGGAAGAGAGGAAGAGAGAAAGGGGAATAAATGCATCAGAAAAGCAGTGCTTCGGAAGTAGCCTGGCATTTTCTTTATGCAGCATTTCTTTGTATTTACTTTAGGAAGGTGTACAAAGCTTTTCCTGCAGACTGAGTCTCGGTGATATTTTCCCACACTGCCTGCAAACTTCCAGGTTTGTTCATAGATGGTTTGGTCCTAGCGCTCAGACAGGTGAGGAGAGAGCGTGGTAATTAAGGAAGGCTTAATTAAATGGCTCTGTAGCTGGACACRGTGGGAAGGTTTGCCAGTGGGAAGAATGGAGAAGGTAGGGAAAGTAGACAGTTAGTTACAGGTAGTTACATGAGTCAAGTGCAGAGGCTGGGTGAGTTAGAAGTGAGGCCACCACCAAATGAAGTATGTAAAGATACCTGATGTTGATGTGGGCAGCTCATGAAAGCTCCTTCGGTGCACAAGCAAGATGAAGCTGTTGGACTGTGAGCAGGAACTTGAACTTTTATTTATTTATTTATTTGGTTTTAATAGGGCTCTTTAGTRCAGGAAGCTAAACACCATCTAACACTAAGATAAACAGTGTAAATTGCCACCCTAATACATCTGGTTGAACAATCCACATTGGCGACGGAGCAAAAGCTGCTTCCCATGGGCAACACTTCCGAAAGACCTCGGTATGGCTTCCCTAAGCGGCAGGCTGGTGTCATTTCAAAGACACGTAAGCAAGCTCACCAAAAACTAGGCCCAGCGAGGAAGCTTTTCCAGACAGTGGTCCAAAAAAATCTGTTTTCTTATCAGGTGCCTGGCAGGTTGTATCTTGAGTGCTGGGCCTTCCTGGAGCCGGTTGGCACCGCAGGGAGCCCCGGGAAGAGCCGGGGCGCTGCTCGATCCGCAGCCCCACGGCGCTCGCCGCCCACCGAGTGGGAGGGCAGGTCCCCAGGGGTGTCTGTGTGCAAGGGGCATTAGAATGGCCCTGTGCTCAGCTCTGGAGTGATAGGAAGGAGATTATTTTAAAATGCAGAAAGCATGCGGGCTTGCTCCGCTCTGTAAGGTTATAAAGAAAAAAAAGAGGTTATAAACAAAAAAAGAGGTTATAAACAAAAAGGTTATAAACTGTTACCTAATAGCTGCTCCCTAGGAAGCATTCAATACTTTCATTTAGCCCTAAACCACTAAGCTGTTGGGCTTCATCAGAGCCCTTCAGAGGCTGTAGCCTTTGCCAGCTGGTGCAGCACAATTTCTCTGGCTGAATCTCTGCAGCAGAGATTATGAGGAGAAGCATTAGTGGATTTAAGGGCTTCATTGTCAGTACAGATGCAGGCACTATGATCAAACTGCCCGTGTCCCCAAGTGGCTCCTACACRCTCCCTGTGTAAGGACCAGAGCTCCTCTTTGTGGGATCCTTTGGGAGCCCTTTGCTGCTGGTGGCTTCTCTCTGTGGAGCTGCTGGGAATCTTAGTAGACCAAGTGACTGGGTTGCTCCGAGTTCTCAGCTGGTCTTCCTAAGTATTGTATTTTCCTAGCACAGGCMTCAGCTTCAGATGTGCTTGGTGTTTATGTGGTTCCTGAGCAGAGCAAGCCTGTAGGCCCTTGTCCAGGTGCCAATGGGATAGGAGAAAGCACCTGTGGGCTTCACGGCAGCTGCCTTCATGCCCAGCGCTGCTGTGTCCTGGTACATGCTGTGCTTGGGAAGGGCAAATCTGCTGAGGAGCTTCTGCTTTTCCCCTCTCTGCCCTTCCCATGCGGAAGGCCCCGCGTTGTCGTGCCCTTCCCCGCACGGCCACAGCCTTCCCGGCGCTGTGCATCCAGCTGCAGCTCCTCGGGGACGCCGGCGTCTGGCCTCCCCCTCTGCTGGCTCGCGAGCGGGGCCCGTCGCGCGTCTGCCACGTGCTCTGGCGCTTGCCAAAAACCTGCAGCCTTAGGAGTATTTTAAGGCAATGAGGCCCCTGAAAGAAGCGGTGCGGCCCTTGCCGCGTGTCCTGCTCCTTGTGCCCGTGCTACAGGCAGCTGCATGAATAACAGTGCTTCCCCACACCCTCCACGTGTTWAAACTGGATCAATCCCTCATCCTGTATACCCCAGAAGCTGCCCAAAGTGGGGTTTGGGTTGGGTTGGGTTTTGAGCACGAAAGAGGCAAAGCAAGCGGCAGGGAGAGGGGCAGCTGCCCCTTGTGCAGCCGGGGGGGCAGCCTGCAGAGGCGGGGGGTGCCGGCCTTGCACTGCCCTTTCCTGAGCGCCGCGTTCCCGCTGCGGATCCTCCCTGCCGCAGGGCCGCGGGGCTCGGAAGGGGAGCGCGGAGCTGCTGCCGTCCCTTCCTCGCYGCCTTCCTGCGCGGCCTCGGAGCACCCGGCGGCGCCCGCGGCGGAAAGGAGCTTCCCGGCGCAGGTCCCCCTTGCTCCGGGACCCGGCACAAGGGCAGGAGCCTCTCGCTGCCTGTGTGGAGCTGCGAGTGTGCGGCAACGCRCATTCCCATCTATCCAGCGAAGAGGAGGGCTCCGGGAGGGCTCCTGGTGGCGCTCCCTGCGCCTCGCCGCGRCGGGGCGGCCGGAGGCGCCGTTGAAAAGCGGCGTGTCTGTATTTAGCCAGATGACATCTGACTTGCAGAATGCCTCAAGGAAGAGGCCGCTGAACGCCCATGGAAAGCCAGCGTGAGCTGYTGGGAGCCTCGCTCCCGCGCTTCCTTTGAGAATTCCAGCGGGTGTATGTAATTAGTCACATTTAAATGTCTGYATTTGCTCAGTGTCCCCAGCTGCTCCTTCAAGTGTTGTCTTATGTCTTGTCTCTGAGGTTTAAAAAAAGCTTGAAAACATCTGTTTTCGAGAGCTCCCCCCGCTTTGTGCTCCCATGCCCCCAGTAAATCTGTACAGCTGAATTATAACTCCTGTGGCTTAGCAGCCTCTGCCGCCTTTCCTATGCGGCCCAGAGTTTTCCAGCAAGTGATTCATGGATCTGCAAACRCGTTACCCACGGTGCAGCTTTGTGTGCTCACTGAAGCATTTGTAGCCGTGGCGTGGGAGACGCTGCTGCTGCTTTGTGCTCGCTTGCGCATTAACCTGCGCGACGCTCTCGAGGCTCCGCGAGACGCCGTCCGGCCACGTGGAGCCCGGGGAAATGGGCCCGTTCGCCAGAGCAGGCAGGGAGGGAGCGACCAGTGGATGCCACATCTCTCAGATAAACACCTCAGGGGTCATTAACGAATGGGGCCTGAGCTGGTGGCATTGCAGAGCTTTAAGAGTCCCTTAAACTCTTAAAGGTGGGAGCGATGGGGAGCYGTGCTTGGCATTCCCGCAGGCAGCGTGGCGCTTCTCGGCTTCAACGTRGGGGATATTTTGTGTTGAGAGGCTTAAATGGCCTTTTGCTAGGCACGGTTTTTGAGAGGCAAACCCGCCGGTACCGTGGCTGGCCAGAAGGGCTGAGAAGAAGGGCTAGGGTGATGGCAGCTCCTGTTGGTGGATCACACGCGAATCCTGACTCCAGAGTGGAGAACACGCGACCGTATCTCGAGCGGTGAGGCTTTGCTGCCGTCACCTGTGGCTGCGTTTGGTGACGTCTTAAAAAGGGCAAGAATGCAGCTAGTCCTTCAACCATGGAATGTATTTTAATACTTTTATGCAAAATTAGAGCATGCAGGCATCATCTTTTGAGTCATCTGAAAATTTTCCTTTTCGAATGAGCCTGCTTCCAGCTTTTCTCGTTTGTGTTGGAGCTGGTGTATTTTCCTGTGGATAGCTGTCTTCCCTAGATCAYGGGAATAAGTAAAGGAACCCTTCAAAGGATTCGGTTAAAGAGGGAACTTGGGAATGTGAGGCTTTACTGCATCTGTGACACTGGAGACCAAAATGTTMCTGCTCTCTGCCCGGGCTCTCTCCCTGACATTCTCCCAGTAGTGGAAAGCAGGAGTGCAGAAAGGGGAGCCAGCAATTTTTCAGATAATGCTTTCCATGGGTGTTTTGTTTTGTTTGACTTGAATGTCCCGCGAATGCGGATAGCTCTAGAACCTGTTGGCTCAATGCGGTTTCTTCAGGCGCTCACAGTGTTTCATTTGCTTCGTAACAAGCAAGGATGTTGCACGGATGTGACTCCCGGGTGCAAAGCACGGCAGACCTCAGCGAGCGGAGGGCCCGGGCTAGGGCAGGGCTGCCCGCCGTACCCCTGCCCCGAGTGTGCTGCGCCCTGCAGGGTTTATCCCTTCCACACTCCAGGAGATGCTCTGCAAGGAAGCCAGCAGGCGCCAGGAGCTGCTCTCTCGCAGGGAATGTAGTGGCTGCGCGAGGCGGCAGCGGCAGCTCTGGGGCTCGGAGGCGGCTCCCGTGCGAGGCAGCAGCTCTGCGGAGGAGGCCGGAGCGTGGGGCTGGCGTCTCCCGCGCTGCTCCAGCTCCCTGCGCCGGCTGCCTCCCCGGCAAGGGGGCCCGCGGTGGCCGCCGCCAGCCCTGGAAGCGTGGGGCGCTGCCTGGCTGCGGGGGCACAGCCAGCTCTGCGCGCCCCCAGCACGAATGAAGCCTTTTTCCCTGCCCGAAACCCGAGCTGGGACACGCTGCTGCCGGCTGCGAGCAGGCCCCGCGGTGGTTGCAAGGGCTCACCCTCACCGAAAGCGAGCACCGTTACAGCAGGCGCCTTTGTCCGCGGATCGTGCCCTGCGCCAGGCTCTGCCTCTTGCCACGGCGCTGCGCCTGGCTCGCGCTTCTCCTCTCGCTTCCCAGCAAGCAGGGGAAAGGACTGCGCCCCGACTGAGCCGCACGGCCTCGGGGGTTTCCCTGGGGGCAAACCCTAGGGGCAGGGAGAGGCCTAGGGGACGCGCTTCCCTCCAGGGCCTCGGGCTGATCACAGGTTTTCCTGCCTCCCGGTCCCGGCCGTGGCAGAGCAGAGAGCTGCTCGCCAGCCCAGCCTGTCTCTGCCATTTGTTTCTCTTTCGCCATCAAAGCTCCTCTGGCCCATTCTGTAGCCTAAGTCGAGTTTAACTCCTAACTCTTTGCTCCATCAAACCTCCCGGTGTCTATAAATACCACTTCCTCCTGCTGCCACATTTCCCAAGACCGAAATTTCTTTCATCCTTCTTCGTTTTTATATTTAGTGTTTCTTCATTGCTCTCCCCTCCGCTCATGAAATGCTTCCCATTTCTGAAGCCCCAAGCAAAGACCTTCTCTGTGGCTCGACTGAAGGGCAGCTTCCCTGGTTCAGACCTCAGCAGGAGGCGGCCTCGAGTGGGGGAGGCCCCGACAGGGTCCCTCTCCAGAGCCCGACGGGCTTGGGGCACCTTTAGGCCTGGCCTTGCAACGCAGGACGGCAACGCGGCTGCTCTGAGGCCGCCCATTTCAACAGCAGATGCCCCTGTTAAAATAACTTGAGGGTACATCCTGTTTTGCACGGAGTAAATGTAGTCTGGGATGATACGTTGAGGTGAGTTATTCAAGCACAAATCCCTTTAGTGTGAGTTATTTTTAACTTCTAAATGTGCTTGGGGTCAGCATTAGGTGGTTGGGGGAGGTTATTAGAGGGTATGTCCATGGTATCTGTATTTGTAGTCTAGATGCATAAATGTTGAGAACTGTTAGCACTTGGGGATGCTGACAGTACCTCACGTTGTCTGTGTGGTTTCCTTCGCTCATGTCCCTTAATCAGCTGAAGAAGTTTAATTAATTGCTACGTCCCTAGGAAAGAATAGTAAGCTATTTTGCAGCCTGACCTGTATCAAATGGCTCTTTGATGCCCGCAGTATTTAGCATAATGTAAGGGTAAATATTAGCATTTCTCGTTCTGAATGACTTTGTTGGATTTGGCACGGTTTCTGTGGTAGGTAACATCCTGACAAAGCTTCTGAAGGAGCAGTGTGAGGGGACGTACTGCGCGTGGCAGCTCTCCCTTCTGCTTTCCCTGCTGCTGCGCGAGGAGCGTGCTTGCCAGGGTCATAGCTGGGCAGCAGAGCAGGGTGAACTGCCTGCAGGGTGACAGGAAAGGCCCAGGGAGCCAGATGTTAAAGTCGGGTGTTTTTTTGGTTTTGTTTGCATGTTTGTTTTGCAAATGTAAGGAGCATGGTACACAATGCATAGGAAACGCTCCTTTAATTCCATTGTTCACAGAGCTGTTTGTTGAAAGGAAGTAGCTCCAAAAAGTCTGCCTATGTGACATTGTGATTAATGAGAAAATACCTTTTCCCTAGTGCTTCAGGATGAGCTAGAAATCATCTTTATGCTTCCAGATATGTTATACCATAAGGTGAATGTAACTCGTTATGTACTATGACCAAGCTCTCTTCAGAGTCCAGGGCACTAACATCAAATAGTGTTAACTATTGTTTTTTTACCTTGCTRTAACCCTTGTGGGTTGGATGATAACTGTGAAATACTTGTGCTGTGTTGCTAGTTGTGTAGTTATAACGTGTAAAAGCACTTGTGAGTGGAAAAGGTGAGACCTCTTTGAGTTCACCTTTTGAATTTAGTAGAGCTTTGAGGTCAGCCATTTTCCCTGTGCTGTCCTATCCYCCTTCTCCTCATTCTGCTAGATAGAAAAACCACTAAAGGAAGAATTAGGAAAATCTCAAATACAAAGAGAAAAGGGGAACACTTTGAAAGAGAAGACAACGTGTGATCCCACAAGCGCAGGGTTGGGCAAGGAGGCCGCGCTCTTGCCACAGGAGGCAGGGGTGTCTGCAGTGGACGTCAACTCATTTTCCCGCTGACCTGTGCCCAAGCTGATGGTTTTGTAGCAATTTCAGACGCATGAGCTTCAAGCAGAAGCAGGCCTTGAGCCAGATGCAGGTGCGGGTGTTAGCTGCAGGGCTTGGCCTTTGGTTGCTTGGCCGTCCCCGCTGCGCTGGCCTCGGCTTTACGCCTTGCTGCTCTAGTACCATGTTGGTAAGAGGGGCAGCCCGTGGATTTAGGAAAATATGTCGAACCACAGCATCTTTGGGGATCTCTACTGTGCTTTCAGATTGTGTGGGAATTGCCAGCAGATTCCAAAAAATACCCTGCCATCACCACCAAAAAAAGAAAGATTGAGGAGATAACATTTTCGTATAAGCCTCCTTTCTTTAGAAGAYCAACAGATACTGCTCCCTGGAAAGCTTTTATGAAAGAGCTGCAGGAAGAAYTGGTGACCTGATTAATGTGCCTTGTAGTGAAAGAGCGTTTGGTTTATTCAAGAAACACTTCAAAGTGGTGAAACTGTGAAACTGTAGCATGTGGTGTAGTCACAGGAGGGCCGTTCTGAGAGCATGGTTGCTCATTCTTGCCGCAGTAATACCCGGTTGTTGGAGGATCTGATGGGAAACAAGTAGGAAAGCACTTGCTTCTTTCCAGGGGTKCTCTGGAGATGGCATAGACATTAGGCACTTAATGCAGAACTTGACTAGGGAGAGTTTTGATGAGCGTCCTCAGACACGTCAGACTGTGCGATCTCCGAGTGCCCTTTGGTACCTTTGGGGACCAAAATAGGAGGAGAGCCTTAAGTGAGGATGAGCTGCTTGTGAGTAATGATGGAGCTACAGAGCTGGWGTGGGTTGCTAATTAGGGCTGGTTACACCAGAATAGCTGCCTGACCATGCCCATAATTTGCATCTTGTTTTTCCCTAAGATGATCTAAAGTGACAAGTGACTATGACCTTCTCTGAAGAGCTCGCTCTGCCTTGCCTTTCATTCCTGAGGAGCCCCAAGTGCTCTGCAGACAGAGGGGTAGCAACCGCTTCGTGGAGCACAGCCTCTTTTGGGCTGGAATATGGAGGGTTTAGGTGAGCGCAGGACACTTGTCCAGCCTTTCAGGGCAGAAAACAAAATGGGACAATGTGCCAGAGGTCAGCCCCGTGGTAAATGCTGTTCATGTTCCYGCTGGAATGGCAGGGTTGCCATCCTACCCTCATCCTGCAGGAAACCTCACCTGCTGCTTCATTGCGTCCAACTGGCAAAGGTGTTGCAGTCTTCCAGGGAAAACTCGGTGCCTTCCTGGCCGGGTGCATTCCAGGTGGTGCCCTTGGGTGATTCCGTGGCATGAGAGAAATTGGAAAGCTCCAAATCACTGGATGTTTTCCTGACACAACATCTGTAAGACAACCTGTCTGTCCATTTCCTAGAAGAAARCATTAGTCAGGAGCATTGCGTGTGGGTGTTTTCCTAAGCTCTTAAAAATTGTGGAGGGTGTCAGGAGCCCAAGGATTTTTAGGTGTGTTGTTACAGAGGACAATGATTGATTACTACGGTTTTGCAGCTATTAGAAGGGTTTGTCTGCAGGACTCAAGCTCTTTACTSCCACAAAAAGGCCTGGAAAAGGCCCTTCTTGCTGTTTCTCTATCATATGTGCAGTGTAATCCTCTGGTCACAGAGCACTGTAATACTCATCTGCAGGAGAAAGGGCCCCTTCCTCTGCTGAGCGCCACAAAGGGGATGGGCCAGAGCAGGAATTGAGGGCAGCAAAATTCATCCCAGTGTTGCCAGGAGTGATGAGGAGAGAGGGCAGCAGCTGCTCCCCAGGTTGCCCCAGCTCTAGGTACGTTGCCTTGCACACGAGGGGTTTCGACACCCCTTTAATTTTAGCACAACCACACGGTACCTGTGTGCACGTCTGGAGGGAAACTCTGCCAGCGACACGATGTAGTAGGTGGCTGTTTGTCACCAGGGAAGCAGGTGGCAGTAGGGAGGTCACCGCTCTGTAACAACTCTTTTTAAATGCATGGTTTATGAATCCTATTTGATTCATAAACCTATTCTCTCCTTTGGCCACATTGTAGACACTGAGGGGGATTTTCCTAGTTAGTTTCATCAAAAAGCATTTTTTCCAACTGCYTTTTTCATGCGTGTAGTGTTCGTGTTGCTTGCAATGAAGACCTCTGTCTGCCAAACTGTAAATAAATCTCAGATTAACAGAACAAGCTGGGGATGTTTCTCTGTTTGGACAACTAAGGAAGGCTCAGCAGTTCTGCTTCCTGGCTGCCCTTCCCAAACCTGCTGTGTCCAAATGCCACTTCGAAAGGTCTTGGGTTTTTATTTTGTTGTTGTTCTGAAAAGCAGTTTATTATAAGAAGCATGTAGTGCCTTCATTTTGCTGTTAGATATATGGCAGCCTGTGATTCTCCTGTGCCCTCCCACCCCACTTT
The DNA here is from genome assembly GCF_003342845.1 of Nothoprocta perdicaria. NCBI lineage: Eukaryota > Metazoa > Chordata > Aves > Tinamiformes > Tinamidae > Nothoprocta > Nothoprocta perdicaria. The sequence continues at coordinate 161,759 of NW_020455704.1, forward strand.
GGTGCTGGCCTCTAATTGGAATGGGATAAAATACAATATTTTTTGTTATTTAAATCTGGACAGCATCAAGTTAATGTTGTTAATTCTGGAAATGTAAGTTAGAGAGAATTTCTCATATTGGCTCTGACATATAATAAGCTAATATAAGCTAATAATAAGCATATAAGCTAATGATAATTGTGATGAACGAGCTCAATTTGAATTACATAATGGAAGTATTGCCTCTGTAAGAAAAATCACTACTCTTCTGGTCATAAATATTGTTAATCAAGTTTAACAAATCTTCTGATTGTTCATATGAAGTCAAAGTTGTTCTGGGTGGTTTCAACCTGTATTTTTAAAGTCTTAAAAATCACAGGTACCTCAGGTGAGCTGCAACATGCCCAGTTCAGGAGATTGTCTCAGTGATTGAAGTCTCCTTTGAATGTTTTTTAGGTCCATTAATAGTCACTTTTTTCACTTTTAACTGTAAGCTTTTATCCTTTTTATTTTAAAAAGGCTCATTTGCTGCTGCAATATATGTAGCTAAATATAAAAAACGATGTGAGAAACTAAGTGCCACAGTTGTCAAGGATTTATTTAACAGAGAAAATACAGTATTTGGACTAAGTAGGGGTGAGAAGAAACTGACTGGGCTTTCATCCTATTCCTGTTTTTTTCTTTAAATGGCTTCATGCCTCCTTCCCAGCACCCCAGGAGTGGCTGAGATTTGATCCAGCTGCCCAGCTGATGCATTTCCTTGGTCCAAGACTTCTGGGTTCTTGGGCGGTTTGGTTGGAGTGCGGTGCGGGATGGGATCCAGGAGCCCTTTRCTGCCCTTAATGCCCTCATGGTTGCTCCAGGTGTCTGTGTGAGCTGCATACGGGGTTGCCAATGGATTTATTTAAAACAGGACCATCTGTGGCCTATGCCGATGCTATGGCCGCGCTGCGAGGGCAGCTCGGCTCAGCTGTGCCCACCAAGTGGGCAGGAGCCCTGACTCCCCAGCAGGTTGGGACACCCTCGGCTGAGCCCAGGGTGCTGCTTCTGTTCTGCTGCTTGATTCCGTTTCCCACAGCCACATCCTTTGTCCCTCTTCTTCACAGTTCTCTTATTTCCTCCTCTCTGTCTTAAGCAGTGTTAAGGTTCCAGTTTTAGTGTCCTCCTCCTTTCCTTTTTGTTTAACTCCTAATCACACATCCCATTTGGGATGAACTTCAGTGCCTCCAACGCCAGCGTCTCTGTTTCTCCTGCCTTCTGCTCATCTCGTTCTCGGTGTGCAGAGTAGCCACAGATCTCCAGGGCTACCCCAAGGAGCCCCAGGGAGCCCCAAGGAGCCCCAAGGAGCTCTGAGGAGCCCCAAGGAGCCCCAGGGAGCCCCAAGGAGCTCTGAGGAGCCCCAAGGAGCCCCAGGAGCCCCAGGGAACCCCAACGAGCCCCAAGGAACTGGGTTGAGCTCCTTTTGCCGGCCGCTGCTTGGCCTTTCAGCTCCCTTCTTTCCCTGCCTGTGCCTACAGTGGCTGTCGCCTTTCTTCAGTCTGACACGGCCTCAGGCTAGTGATGACTCGGCTAGGGCTGTGGCCTGGGCTCTCATCATTTGCTGCCTATCTAATTGCTGTCATTTTTCCTCTTGCATTCCTCATTAACTGCCCTGTTGTAGCACAAATGCTTCTGCAAGTGCCTTGCTGTGGTGACCCGTTCCTTGGCTTCCCGCCGTACTACATCAAATAATTGAAATTTCTTCACTTTCCTCACAAGAACCGACATAGTTGTGTCATTGGTCTAATTCATCCTTTCCTGACTGTASCTTCATTCTTGTGGAGCTGTTTCATTGTAATTTTTACATACTTCTTGCTTGGGCACAACTGGTGTTTAGGTCTTCTGTCCCCTCTGAAAATCATCTTACTGTGGAAATAGCTCCTTCTCCATCCTTACCATTTCTATTTCCTCTCCCACAGCTCAACTGCTACTCCCTGTTAATAATGGGCAATGCAAGTCAGACTCAGGCAGGAAGAAATAATGATGTCAGTGCAAATAATAATCACTAAAACAGTGCAATTTAGAATTTCAGCAGGCTTTTGCATTTATTAAAGTCCTCAGGAAGCTATCACTGAATATAATTTAACCTCTTTTTTAAATATCAACTTGCCTTAAAAAAATCTCAAGTAGYTTGTAGGAAACTTGCAGCTCATACATTTGACTCACCAAGGCCAAGCTGCTAATGAACCAACATTTCGTCTCCTAAGAATAGTATGGCTGGCACCCCCTTCTGTGTTTGCTTTATTTGTCGTGCCAGCTGGTGCTCTGAAAATGCGTGGTTTTCAAGCTGTTCGTAGAGCTGATCTTAGGGACCTGTTTTGGTACTTGAAACTGTAGCATGGAGAATATCTCCCAGGTAAGTAGGAGGCTCTTACTGCTCAGAAGCGTTTAGACTTCTACAGACGTGAGGAATTTTTGCAGTTTCTTTGAAGCAGAAGTGATGGCAGGGAGATACGGGCCCTGACAGCAGGTCATTGTCTTCRTATTTAGTGAAGCGATTCCATGGCAGCGTTCGCAGGGCACCAACAGTTGTTCGAGCCCTAACAACATTTTGTTGCACCAGAGTGTGTCTGGTAGCAGGGGCAGGATTATGAGAGCAGCCATATGGTGATGTGCTTGYACCCCAAAATGTAAGATTCAGGGAATTCCTTTGCTAGAGGTCGCTGCTTTGTGCTTAGCAGTGGTGAATGCAGATACATCCTGGCAAACCCCATTAGAGCACGTGAGTATGAACAGCTTGGCCAGTCCTGATGACAGTCAGAGCAAAGGAGGCCTTGGAATAGTTCCTGGGTGTGATGGAAGAAAGAAGTCCCTGGAGAAGAGAAGGTTGGGAGGAGATCTGATCAATATGTATAAGTACATGAARGGGGAATGTAGGGAGGAAGGGGCCAAGCTCTTCTCAGTGGTGGCCAGTGACAGGACGAGGGGCATTGGGTGCAAGTTGCAACACAGGCAGTTCCATCTCCAGGTGAGGAGGAACTTCTTCCCYGTGAGGGTGACAGAGCCCTGGCACAGGCTGCCCAGGGAGGCTGTGGAGTCTCCTTCTCTGGAGGTCTCCAAACCCGCCTGGATGCCGCCCTGTGCCCCGTGCTCTGGGTGTCCCTGCTGGAGCAGGGGGGTTGGACTGGATGATCTCTAGAGGCCCCTTCCAACCTCAGCCATTCAGTGGTTCTGTGAAGCCAGCCCCCAGGTCTGAGAGCAGCGGGGAGGTGCCAGCATAGATGTGAGGTTGGCCAAGGTGCATTTGGAAATCCACCATGCAGCTTCACCTCAAATTTCCTCTTAAAGTCATGGGAATGAATGAGGAATCAAGATTTGCAGTGCAGGGCTGCATTGACAAGAAAGGACATTTGAGAATGGACTGCATGTTGCCAAGAAGGGAAAAATGCCCCTTCTTTACTGTCAGACCAGACAGAAAGACTTGGGCTATTGTATAACAAAGTTAGAGGTTAATAGCTTATTTTACCTGGCCTGAAAAGTCTGTTCACAAAGGGAGACCATTCAAGACAAGGGACTCCGAGTGATAGATTTGTCACCACATGCCCCTGCAGTCTGCTAGGAAGAAAAGGCAGAGAGGGATCAAAGCCAAGCAGGTCACATGCAGAGTGCTGGAGAATCCACTTTACCAAGGAGGTAGTAAGCACAAGCAAGCAAAGAGGCTTTGTTTTGATGACAGTTCTGACAAACCTGCCACGGGGTCTGCTCTTGAGCACGCTCTGCTTGGGCTTGGCACACAGAGCACTGAGTGTTTAAGTAGGAACAAGTTCACCAAAGCAAGCAAGGAGGAGGAGCTCTTTTATCTTGGAGTTGGAACTGAAGTATCTGAGAAGAACCAACTGTTATGCCTAGGAAATGAGAGAAAGCCTCAAACTAAAGAAACTAAGAGGACTGGGTCAAGTGGAGGCTGGTAATAGAGGATTAATAAAATATCTCAGTAAACTTGACAAGCATAAGGTTGATCCCAGAAACCTAGTATGCAAGTGAAAGGGGTTAAAATGGGGTGGGAAATGGGGCATGGGCATGGGGTAGGAAAGAAGCCCACCTTTAGAAAAAACATGTGTTTTCTGTTGGAGAATTGGGAATTGCGATGAGAAAGCCGTGTGGTTTGACCAAAGGGTGTGGGAAGGCGGTGCTGTTCCTTGGCTTGGAACTGAGGGAAGAGTGGAGCACGGCCAGGTACGCTGGAAGCTCCTTGGGAAGGAGCTTGGGAATGGAAAGAACAGTGAAGTTACTGCGTTTTGAGCACAGCCATGTCCCTTCTGGTTTCTTTTCCCTGTGTCCATTTTTGGATTGATTTTCCATCCTGGCTCGCAAGGAAACGGATGACACATGTTACATCCTTGACTAATCAGAAAAGTCTCCAATTTTGAAATAACTTGTGCCGTTTCAGGGCAGGGCTGTGGGGCTCTTCCCAGAGGCTTGGATCACCCGCACGTTGCTTGTGACCGACCTGTTCTGGGGGARGGCTCCACGGGAGGCTGGGCTGCGGCCTACGTGTGCCCCTTAGCCTTGGTGCAAACTCCCTTATTTTGAATAAACCTCCCCCTCTCCACCCGCCAAACTTCTATAATCATGTAATTTCAAGAGAGTTACATCCACGATGTGTTTGGGTTTGGGCTTTTACTTTCCTCTGGGAATTTTCCGTCGTCTCTTTGAGAAGGTCTGGTCATGAACCACACTGCGAACTGAAACCTCGAGTTCCTTGAGACCTGTTGATTTTTTTTTTTTTTTTTTTTTTTTTTTTTTTTTTTGGGAAACCACAAGCAAAATAAGAGTGAGGCAGCTGTGCTGAGAGTCTGCCCACAGGGCCCACCACTAAGCCCAGCCTAGCCCAGCCCCGTGGTGCCAGGGCTGCCTCTCCCCGGCCCAGCTAGGCTCTAGACACCTCATGATCAGAAACTACCAGTTGGGCAGAGGAGGCTCTAGCAGCCGCCAGACGTTTTCCCCCGGGCTCTGATGAGTCAGCTTGTAATTCTTGAATAATCTTGATTGTCTAGGCTTTTTTTTTTTCATTAAGCTAGTAGACATATGGTAAATTAATTCTGCAGATGAATAGAGCAAAGGCGTTCAGTTTTGACTGATTGTTTTTACTGCTGCTCACGCCAACCCTCCCTGTTTTGTAGAAACAGTATTATATCTTTTTTTTTTTGGTGTGTTTTTTCCCATCTAATCCAAATATTAACTGTCAGTCCTAATAATGTGATACCCATGCAGTAGAATTGGGACTCATTTGATGGTGTGTCTGAGGTAGGATTTGCTCCTGCCTCGTTTCCTGCTCGCAAATTAAGGCCTGTGTTTTGGCACTAGGTTGGCAGCGGAGGAGTGTTAATTTACCGAACAAATTTCCCATGACTAAAGCGAATGGCTGTAAGGAAAGCAGTCYTTGGCTTAGTTTCCTACAGCTGATGAGGGTACAGTAACATGAGTCAATCAGGCTCCCTTGCTGAATTTCATTACCTCTCAAACCACTGCTTAATAAGTTGCACGAATGAGCCCCTCGCCAGACATACCCTTCGTTCCTCCAGATGGGCAAGTCTTCCGTTTCTCGCATGCTTTCTCCAGCCTCATTAGATATTAACTATCTTTAAATTACCTGGAAGGCGTCGGGTGCAGTTTGTCGGTGATTGTTTCCTGGTTTTCTGTATGTTTTTTTCTTTCAAGGTTGTTTTTGCTTTTCTCATTACCACGGCACTCAAGGAAACGTCTTGCACTGCCAAGCTATCCTGAGTATATAAAGCACCTCTCTGCTGCCTGCTTTTCTCTCTCCCTTGCAGGGCGTGTAAMTATTGCCCTCCCGTTCTAACTGCGCTTCTGCTCCAGCCCTGCACTGGTTCTGCTGCTTGCCAGTGAATGATGCTTCGGATACGGCCTCATCATCCCCGGGTTGCACTCTTTCTCAGGCAGCAATTTGAGCTGTGTGCAGCTGGAGGTGCCTGCCGGACCACTGTGCTCCCCCAGCTCCCTCTAAGCCTGCACTCCATTAATTTGCTAAGTCCCAGTTTGAATTCATGGCTRCTCTTGGCACCCCCGACATCCTGTGGCAGCAAGTTTCACAATTTCACGATACCTGCCTGGGGAATAGTGCTTCCATAGTGCTTCCCTTCATTCCCCTTGAACCCTCCGTGAACCCCCACCTAATTTCATTRGGTGCCGCCTAATCCTCGTTTTAGGAGGTGATGCTGTGATGTTAGAAGCTGCTTGTGAACGGATGGATTTTTGGCTTGTGCGTTCGGGAGCTCTGACGCCTCGGGCCTCTCCAGGTYACCTTGCAGGGCTTCTCCGAGCCTTTCCCACTGGATTTGGGGAGCGCCCTGCGGCGGCTGCTCCGGCTGGCGGCACCGCAGGGGAGCAGCCCCAAAGCGTGGGGAGCTTCCTGCGAGGCTGGAGGGGCTGCTYGTATTAAAACAGGACCAGGGCTCTCTATGAACGTGCTTTCGTGGTGTTYAGGCTTCGCAGAGCCCTTCCTGTGCGAATGAAAGCTGCCTTGGAAGCCATGCAGGAGCAGGAGGAAAATTGGCCAACGGCTGTACAGGCGTTGAGCTAATACTTTATTTTAAGGGATTTAAAGGCTACCCTTAGGAAGCAGTGGAAGGGGTGTATTTTTTGATGCTGATACATGGTGTACAGTAGTTCTTTGTTCGAATGGAAATATCTTCAAGCCATGTTTGCTACTCTAGAAAAGCATTGCCAGCTGTCAGTATAAAGACTACTAGAAGAAAAGTGGTCTTCTCGTCGCACCATGAGAGTCAAGCTGAACTTGTCTCTTTATAAACATTTTCTGTTCCTATTTCTGTATTTTTCCTCCTGCACCTCTCCTCGCTGCTCTGCCACAGGTCTGCTGTGGTCGTTTGAGTCACATCTGCTGCGTGAATGAAGAAAGTAGCACTTGCCTCACCGTGTTAAGGGCTTATCTTAATACACATGCAAAAAAAAGAAACCCCGTTTTTCACGTTCTCTGTAGGCCCAAACGGGTGGATATAGGGTAGGATGAAGACATGTATCTGGTGTATCTGTGATGTCTCCAAGAGGCTCAAAGCTGGCAAATACGCAGTCCCYGTGAGTGAGTGACTGCTGCCGAGGGCAGCAGCAGGAAGCCTGAACTCCTCTCTGCACTTGAGCAKCCAGCTCTGGGCTGTGTCTTGTGTTGACCACGAGGCTTAGAAGACATCGATGGTTCCTTCCAGCTGGCCCTGCAACGGCGCTGGTGGCCTCAGTGCAGCTGTGGGTGAGGCAGCACTGGGCAGGGTCACCAAATGAGCCATAGACTCCTTAAGGTTGGAAAGGACCTTAGAGATCATCTAGTGTAACCCCCCTGCACACGCAGGGATACCCAGAGCACGGGACACGGGGCTGCGTCCAGGCAGGTTTGGAAGATCTCCGGAGAAGGAGACTTACCCACTAACCTGGGCACGTGAAGGGCTTCCAGGTYTGTGTGGAAGATGACTTGTGTCACCGTCCCTTTACAGAAAGTCYAGATGTCCAGAAATAAAAGCAGCAGAGTTCCTAAAGAAAAGTACCTAATGGGGGCAGTTTTTGTGACTCTTGCTGTGCTTTTGATCTAGGACTTCACTTGAGTATTCAAAATAATGAATATAATTCTCTTAGGTGTCGATATTAATGAATCAGTAATGAAAAGAAAATTCCTCAAGGTTAGCAATGGAGAGTGTTTATTATCAGGGGCTGCCCATGTTAAGTCAATTATTCAGCATCTGTTCTGTGAGATCATAGTCCTGAGCATCATTTCAGCCTCTTGCTGGTGCCACTTTCACATGGTCTTCAGCCTTAATGTATATTTTAGGCCTGTTTGAACCTAACTAGAAAAACAAAAAGTGTTTGAAGTCCACATCCTATGTTCCAGAAGTTTTGCTCTGTGGGTAGTGGGTAATCCKCTCTCCTCACCTCTCCTCTCTGTTTTTATATCGAAGTTGCTGTTATTGAAAGCAAGGTAGGGGATATTACTTCTCTTGCTGAATTTGTGGCACCCAGAGGYGTGTAAGATGTGTCGCTCTGCCAGTGCAGCCATCTGCCCACGGAGCTGCAGAGTTTGTCTGCGTTAAAATCTCCAGTTGTGATAGCTGTAACTGTGCCTGGGTAATCCCAGCCTGGTGTGTGCACAGTCTGGAGACTGCAGAGTTGAGTTGAGTTGAGTTGAGCTGAACTCGAAAGCAGCCTCTGTGCTGAATGTTGGTCACAATTCTGCCATTCTGCTGTGGCAAAAAATCATTTTCAATGGTTCTCTTATCCCCTTCTTAAAAATATCTTTATCTGCTTTTCCCCTTTCCTGCTTTAGAGTGTGCTTTGGTGTAAGTAAAAGCTCCCACTCAAAACAAAGACACCAAGTAAATTTAAATCCTAGCCCTGCATTAAGCCCAGTATGAAGTGTTAGCCAGGTGAGGTTTAATTTGCTGTATTTCTGAAGGACTAGGGGACGTTTTTGACACCCCTCTGGAAGACCCCACGTATGAGAGGGCTTCCCTTTCCCAGCACATCCCTCCGGGGAGACTGCGGAGGAGCCGGCGCCTCGGGAGCGAGATGCCGGCGGCTGCCCTGCCCGCCGCTGCTTCCAGCTGCCTCCCTCCCTTAGCCGGAGCCTTCATCCTGGAGCCATGGAGTGTTGCTTGGGCGCCCACATCCCAGGCAGAGCTGTGGGAAGGAGCRTGGGGAGGCGCCCGCCTCTCCCCTGGCCGGCCGCGCGTCGGTGCCGGGACCCATTCCTGCCACTTTGTCCCTGCTCCATCTCCTCTGTGGCGTCGTCAGCGCCCCGCTGCTGAAACGCGTCTCCTTTCTCAGTTTTGCCGTGGAAAAACGTTTGGGAGGAAGATGGATGCGTCCTAACGGCCTCTTGGGCTCCAGTTAACGTGTCTTGACAAATAAGCCAGTGCAAAACTCTGYCAGGAGCATGGCGAACATGATGCACAGAAATCATTTGTTTGCTGCTGGGATCTCTCGGTGTGTTTTTCCCATCTTTTACAGAAAGACATACAGAAATACAGAAATTACAGAAATTACTTGTTACAGAAATAAATTCTGATTATTATTATTTTTGGTTAATAAGTTGTTGGATAATTCTGAAGTGTTGACAGCTCCCATCTTGATAGCTGACTTTTGTTTCATGAGCCTGAAATTGCTGTTCTCGCATACTAAGAATTTTTCAAGTTAAGATTTCTATGTAATTTAATCACAATTTTGACTCAAATTAAGATGGTATTTAAGACTGACATACGTTCAGTTTTAAAAAGATCATGTTTAATGATGTTTCAATTCTTCAACTTTTTTTTCACAGTAAAAAGCACCGTGGAAAGGAGACAGGGGAACAGTACGTTGCTTCTATTTGCTGCGCAAGGTCGTCTTGTTTTCTTGATGTGCTTGTCTTTGCTTCTTTTCTAGAGTTTTGGAATGCCAAGGCCTGCCCATCGTGAACGGACAGTGCGATCCCTACGCCACGGTTACCTTAGCAGGGCCCTCCAGGCAAGTACTGCAAATGACAGTGCAGATTCGTTTCCTTCATCGTTGGAAAGCTGCCCTCCCAGATAGACCAGGGGCTTAGACCCTGCTAGAACACATTAAGTCCATATTGGTGTGTGCAGGTGTGGGCTAATGGATTGTACTAGAGCAAGTAACTCGAAGCTGATTTCAGCTTTGATTTATGTAAAGGTCTGAAAAATTTTTACCTGATTTGAGTATCCTGCAATTCTAATTTCTGGCGAGGTGTCATTTGTGCAGCTTCTCACGTAGCACTTGGAGGCCAATTTTTAACCAAATTTATTGCTCATTTTTGGGGTGAGGAGGCTGATAAAATCAACATCTTGTAGAATCTGAGCATTTGTATATGAATATTTTGAAATCTTTTCACTTTCAAAGTGTTGCAAACTTATATGTAGAATGCTATAGCCCTGTAGTTTGAGCTGTGTGGACATACTACTGGGGAAAAAAAGTCTAGAAAGAGGTTTAAATAATTTAGATGATATGTTTATGTTCTGTGGTACGCTTCAATTGAAATTTGGGATTAAATTTTCATGTTCAGTTACAAAATTTTACATGCTGTTGGGTATCACTCTTGATTTTGCTGGAGAGTCATTCAGTACATCTGCACCCCATTGGAAATGCTCGCCTCTAACTGCAAAAGCAAATCCCATTTGTAGCGCAGATGAATCAGTATTCTACAATGTTGTATTACAAATACTATAAATAAGATTCATTCCTGATAAATGCTTGGCTGGCCTGCAGAGGACTCTTTGAGTCTGGTCTGTGGTGTTCATCTCTTCAAGGTGTGTTGCATCTGTGTATCCCCTGTAATGAGCGGCGTGTGAGAGTTGTACGCTTTGATGTTTTAATCRTGGAACCTGTTTCCTGTTGTGTACATGGATATCGCTGACACTGTCACAAGATCTTTTTGACTGACTAATGTATCTTGCAAGTGCAAATACACCTCTGCTTGTCTGGCCCCCCAGAGTCCTGCCAACGTGCAGCTCCTAGTACTGTAGCACAGCTCCTCTGCCGTCCCAGCRCAGAGCGCAGCTCCGTGCCCTCCCTCCTCTCCCTTATTCCCGTTTTTTAGGGCCTGGGTCGCCCCGTTCTGCCCCCTACCCCGCTGGGCTGGCGGCAGCGGGGCCGCTCGGCAGGCCGGGCAGGCAGCCCCGTGGCCCTGGGGCCGCTGGGCTCCCTTCTCCCGACACCCCTCCTAGGAGGCCTCAGGTGCTTTTAGTCCCTCCTCCGTTCTCCTGCCGGGATTTTTCAATGCCTCTCCTGCTGGAGTCAGGAAGCTGCTTTACACTATTGCATTTTTATGCAATGCCAAGAGCCAAAATGCCCACAGAGGTGCTGCTGTTTGTTGTGCAGTTTGTACTTTAGAGAGCCTAGAGGCTGTCGAGCGGGGCTCGCTCTGCGCCCCTGCTATAGGCTCTGGGACTGGCCTGTTCGAGTCACACAGGGAGCCTTGAGCTGGGAATTAAACTGAGCTCTGCTGAGCCCACGTAGAGTTGCGTGGTCGGTGTAACCAGTTGTTAATGATATAACTGAGAAATGAGGGAGAAATTCTGGGATGAAATGATTAGTAGGCCAGATTTCTGCGTGGTTGTTGCATTTCTCCATCAGTGTCTGCTTTATCTATACCCTCTTATTACTGCTGAGCTGTAGGGGAAATTCGGCGACCCAAGAAGTTATAGGGCTTTTCAGTTGTAGGTGACTAGGGCAAATGTGAGGTTGATAGCATTTGGAGATCATCAAAGAGCCGTTTGAGTGGCTGGCTTCAGCTCAGTACCAAGCATTTAGTGTCAGTCTGTATTGCTGTGCTCTAAAACGCTGACACAAGAGGAAGATGCTGCCTGTGGAGGAATGAGTTGGCACTGCTGGACTTTGTGAAGCCTCTTGCCCCGTGAGAGGTTTGCTGGAGGGCTGCCCTGCGCTTGCACTCCTGGATAGCAGGAGAGCTTGGAGACTTCTGCTCAGGGCCTCTCGGAGCAGTTCAGCAGCCTCATGTTTAGTGTGAGCTGGTGGGGCTGCAGGGAAAAGGGTGAGAAGGAAGAGGGGTATATGGTGTAGCAATAACACTGTGATGTTTTGATCTTATAAAAAGTAAATCTAAAAAGAATTGTTTGAAGGGCTCATGTTTCTTTGAATAACCTCTTCATTCTTGCTGAGTAAATTATTCATTGTTTTTGAAAAGCATTCATTGAATGATTCATGATTATTGAAAAGCAAATATTTGACTATTGAAAAACATTCATTAATTGCTCATGGGAAGATTACAAAAAGCAAAATACAGAAATGTGCATCAGTCCACATCTGTTTTCTAGGAAATGAGAACTCTCTGAGTTCCGTCACAGTTACCAGTGTCCCCCAAGCGCTGCTGCTCCTGCAGGATGCCTTGGGCAGGTGTTTGGGGGTTGGACTAGATGATCCCTAAAGGTCCCTTCCAACCTTAAGGATTCTCTGATTCTGTGATGTGAGACTCCCAGATGGAGCCTGTTTAAGGGTGGCTGAGAGCCTGCAGGTACCTTAGAGAAACACACAGTGAATCCTGCTCTTAAATGTGTGTGAGCGGATGTGCCCTGCCCTGCTGGAGCCCACAGCACCCCCCTCTGTCAGGGCATCAAATGTGTGACTGTTCCCTTGTTCCTCACTGGCTCTGCTCGAGGATCACACTTCTGCTAACGTTGTTTCTTGTACTTTCTTTCTTTTCTTTCCTTAATTCAGATCGGAAGCCAAAAAGACGAAAGTTAAAAAGAAGACCAACAATCCACATTTTGATGAGGTGTTTTATTTTGAGGTTGGTATTTCCAAGGGACGGGTGATAAGCTGAAACACTACGCTGCAGATAGCTGGCACGGCAGCCTGCCCCGTGTTGTGCCAGCTGTCCTCTTTGAAGACTGTTTCAAAGCAGAGTGCAGAGCACAGACAGATCCACATTGGGGCTGCCTGGCTGCTGAGGCAGCAAGAATTTGCTTAAGCCCAGGTGCTCAGAGGGAAAGCCTCTGGGCTCTCCTCCTGAGCTGCAGGCCTTGCCTTCCCCTGCAACTCAGCCCAGGCGGCTTTGAGAAAGGATAGATAAGATTAGGAGTTCATACTGTTACTACTGCTTATTACTTTTTATTTGTTTATTTAGCTTGTGTGGTTCTTTCTAGCCTGTGTTTCTTCTACTCTCTCTTGCCTGGTTAGTGGGAGGAAGGTTGTCTCCTAGGAATATTAAGACATTGAAAACAGCAGAGAGCAAGTGTGAAGAGAGCAAATTAAATCATTGAAAACACCAGCAAAACTGGATGTTTTAGCTGTCTACCATTCTCCTGCAGTACCGTGCTTTAGCTGCAAGTGGGTGAAACCTCTGCAACTCTATTTAAGATAACACAAGTCCTGTTAGGACAAAACATAACTCATAAATGCTCCTTTTATTTTGCTATTGTATTCTAGTAGCAAATCCTCTTAGCAGTAAATGTGGTCTGACCTGTGCCTATACATGTGTGTGCATGTATGTTTATAGTTTGAATACTTCTTGAAACTTTTAATTCTATACTTCTTGAAACTTTTAATTCTGTCAAAAGTGTTTTCATCTTTCTTTTTGCTTTTTATCTTGAACATTTTAGGCCTGGCCTGTGCTTTATGGTCTAATTAAATAGATATCTGGGTCTGATTAAATAGATATCTCAAAAATGTATGTGGCATAACTAGCTGATGAAAAAACAGAGTAGTACAACACAGTTGGCAGACCACTGAAAACCCTTTCTGCCTTTGCATATGGCATCATTCGGGTCCCATCTGCACTAGAAATTATTACTGGTGCAGGAATGGCACTCAGGGATGTTCTCTCTGGTGTAAACTGAGGCGCATGCGCAGCCGTAGCGGGAGGAATCCAGGGAAGGGGAGCTGGGCAGCCGCCCGGCAGCTGCTGCTGCTGCATCCCGCTGCTCCGGGCTGCACGTTGCCCTCTGGCAGTGCCTGTGAGGGAGCCCAGTGCTTTTCCCTTCACCCTCTGCAAACTGCCAGCTTCACCTGGAAGCTGGCCACTTGCACCAGAATCTAAGGCCAGTCATGCCAGCAGAAAGGGGCTCATGTTGGTGTGCAATATACTGGGGGTTGAGGAACCCCTATATTATCTCTCTGGCTGCCCTGAGAGGTGGAAGTGCTGAGGGTGGCCAGGGCAGCTTTCTAGGGTGCCCTTTGCAGCGGGAACCCAGCGAGTCTTCCTAGGGTCTAAGTTCCCTGCAGGCTTGACCCTGGCTAGCAGGGCGCGTGTGCCGCTGCCTGCCCGCACGTGCCCACGGCCTCCTGGCTCAGCGTGTCCAGGCTGCCAGCATCTCACCTGGCCCGGAGCTGCCGCCGCTGCCAGTCACATGGGAATGAGGTAAACAAGCTCGAACGGGCTTCCTCATTCCTCACGTAGGTAGTTCTGGAGGCATCTGGCCGCCAGAGCTTTGTAGTGGGAGTGTAATCCAGGAACTCAGTCTGCAAACCACAAAGCTTCACCTGTCTGGTGCCGCTGCCCTCTGTGCCTTGCAGAAGCAGAGCAAACAAATCCAAACAAATTAAGCACTGAACTTAGCAGCTGATGGCAGATCCAGGAGGAACTGTGAGAGAAAAAGGAAGCACCTGCTAGCTGGAATAATGGAAGGGGGATGGAGGCTTGCTTAGCTTGCCTAAAAGCCAYGTTGCCTGGAAGGATCAGCAGAAGCAAAACCTAAGCTCAAGCCCATGTCCCAGCTGTTCTGCTAACTTGGAGTAAAAGGTTTTCCATGTGGTAATAGTAGAGCTGGGGCCATTTCTGAATCAGCAGGAATTGTGCTACAAGAGTATATCCCCAGTGCAGACAGAGTCATCATAGATTTATGTCACTTTTGGAGAGTGTTAGCACATCCCAGGCTAAATGTCTCCAGGGACCAAGGTTCGGAAGAATTGCTTTGCCTGGGAAGTGCATTCAGCAGTGAGGCCCGGGCAGGCTGGCAGCAAGCTYTGCTTCCTTAGAGCTGCACAGATTCATGCTGCCAACAGGGTGTCCTTGGCCACATCCCAATGTCAGGAAGTTTGCAGTTTGCGAGCCCATTGGCCATGGATTCACAGAGGAAGGAACTCTGTAAAAGTCAGCGAATACTTTCCTTTCTATGACAAAAAAAAAGTCACATAGGTTTAGTTTTAAGCAGAAATAGCTTCTCATTGGCTTGTGAAAGCTTAATGCTCCTTAAAAGGGTGGAACAAGTGAAACTTGCACCTGAGGGCTGGAGACCATTTCCACCACCATCCAGCTGCAGCTCTGAAAAGGGGCTGAGATCTATATGCAGCRACAGGAAAATTCCTGTTCTCATGGGAAGGTAAGTGCTGAGGAGCCCGTTTCAAACCCACATGTACTGAAAATGTTCTGAGCTTCTGGCAAGTGGCTTGGCACTATTGCCAAAATAAATGAAGCAATGGAGTTGGGCTGTGCCCTCTTGCTGTCACATACCATTTTAAAGCACTTTCAGCACTGTGGGCTAGGAATTCTCAAATATCCAGTTCCATCCTTAGTACCAAAGTTATCCAGCTATCTTTTGAGCAATACATCTCTTGAGCATTTAAATTAATCTGGGTGGTGAGCAGGTACAGTTGCAGAGGCCTTGTATATGCAGCCTTCAGCAAAGCCTCCCAGAGAAGTGCTGGATTTGCACATGCAGCAGAGGATTGTGCTGGAACTTTTATAACAAGTTACACCTGTGCTCAGTCTTTTTTCACCACTCATGTTACAATTACTAAAAGAAATGTTAACTTCCTTATTCAAAATTACATCGTTAACTTCACAGCAGTAGTAGAATATAAGTCATTTTCATGTTATTGAGGATAACTTTTTAAAGCCACAGTGAAGATAGTTGCAAGGTAGAGTAAGGAAATGTATGATGTATGTAAATCACTGTGCTCTTGGTTTACCGGTGCATTTGGGTCAGCTGTAGACTAGAGGGTTTGTTCTCCAGTGCTGCCTAATACTTTTCTAGGTATCACCTCAAAAGTGGCCCTTTTTCACAGAAAAAAAAGTCTCTGCTCAGTGTCACATGGGAGGATGATACCTTTCTGGTTCCTCTCTTTCTGTGCACCTAAATCTTTGCCTCCCTTGTTTGTACCATCTGGGGTAAAATGTAAAACTAAGAGGCGAAGTTTACAATAAGAGCCACTTTTCATGAGTGGGAAGTATCAAGCCACAAGAGTATTTTAAACCTACAATGAAGCAGCGCTTGTGTTTGCAACCAGGAGCTGAACCCACACATTGTACGGGCCTGCGTTTGATCAGTTTCTGCTGTGGTTTCAGCTGGGTGGGGTGGCCTTTTTCTCATGTTTCTGACACGCTACTCAAAAATACAGCAGTCAAAGGCTTTTTCCTTTTTATTATGCTAGAAAACAAATCTTAAGAAATGTTTGCATAAAAACTTTCTCTTCTCTGATGCTCTTCACTTGCAGCTATCTTTCCATGTCTTTCTGCCTGTGCTTTGCTGTTTATCAATGTTGCAAAGGTGGTTGATGAGAAAAGCTGGACGGTGGACCTGATTCTGCAGCCTGATACATGTAGCCATCTAACATCTCTGGGAAAACTGATCTGCTTGGTATTTATATGTGGGCATGATTAGCTGATATCTAAGATAGGAGAACAGGCAGAACTTCACAGTTTTAATTGGATCCACTGTAAAATGTTCTTTAGGGGGGCATGGGAGGTGGATCTTTCGTTTATGTTTCAGTCTCTTCCAAGTGCCTAAAGGTTTTCAGAATCAAAACTGAAGTTACTGCTGATAGTCAAAGACTGCAATCTCTCAGTATGAGTATCAGATTAATTTGTTAAAGGCTCCTTCTTTTCACTAGGTTACGAGACCCAGTAGCTACAACAAGAAATCCCATTTTGATATTGAAGATGTTGATGAAGTTGACAAAATGGAGATCAGGTAAAATAAAACACTTCATACAAACTAACTTCAAAGTGGCATGCAGGGTTTTACTTCTGATGATCAAGATGGATCTTTGTCACTGTATCTGTATGCTGCTTTACCTCCACAGCCCTGTAGGTCATGTCTGAAGGTACATGACAGTTCCACTTGGAGAGAGATCCTGATTGTTTTCCCTAGTATCAAGTGTGAATTACTCTGCTGTTGTGACTAAGTGCAGCCTTTTATTTCTGCGCTTCTCTTTCCTCCCTCCCTAAGTTCTCCAAGAGAGCCTAGAAGTTATGGGATGCTTTCAGTTTGAAGAACCTTTTTTCTTTGATTTTAGCCACCCAGATGGAACTCCTCTTTCCCTGATCGCAAACTTTTGAGCTCGTTTTCTCTGTGGCTGAGGCAGTTTCTGTTCCTTTTTTGCCTATTCAGAATTTAACAACTTCTTGTAAGGCTGGGTATGATACATGTGAAATCCATTGCACAGGAAAGAAGCAACTTCAATTTCAAAAGCCAGGCAATGTCCTCACAAACCCACTTATTTCTATTTTAATACCTGCTGGGGACCTGTCGACAGTGTCTATAGGGACAGGTGAAGTAGAGAAGTAAAACATAAGGTACAAAACTTAGAGGTATTGCATGCATGATCCTATCACATGTATTGAACCCTAGTAATCTAGGCCATCTGTGACCAGGATGCCCCACAGCTGAACACTGCTATGTCCCCATCAAGCAGCGTGATATTTTCCTTCTGTTTGCTAGGATTTGGAGGAAAGAAGGTTGAAGGAGACTAGTTGCTGCTTCTTCTACCTCTTTGTGCCCATGTGTTCCATCTGGAGGGGCAGTGAGGGCTTATTTCTCAAAAGGTTCTCTTGTCCCTTCAGAAACACAGCTGGCAGTAAGGGAATGGAGCCCAGGAAGAGAAGGTAATAGTTACCCCAGCAAGCAGGATGCATTTATGTTAGTGAAGGAATGGATGAGGTCTACTGTGTTATTCTCTCCTTAAACTGACTCTCAGCAACTGATTCGTGTAGTCTCTTACTGGAGTATCACAGCAGTGCAGGGCCATTAATAAACTTGTCTTTGCCAGGGCTTTGCGAGACAGGAAAGTCAATCCCAGTCAAGAGACACAGGAGACACGTCACCTTGAGAATATCTTCATCAGGCAGTGCAAAGGTAGCTGCTTTATGGACAACCTGCARCTAATTTCATAGGAGAGCTGGAAATCCCAGGCTCAGTGCCATGCTGATTTGGCTGTATTAGGATGAGGACGACACCAGATGACCTAGTACTAGCACCAGACTAGTATTTCTGCATAGCTTTGCATAGCATAGACTTTGCATAGTGTAGGACACGGGGATACACCCATAATCCTATGTGTTGGAGTGAGCGGTCGAGCAACATCTTGGGAGTGCTAATCCAGTCTCCCAGCCTGGAACACAAYTATTTTTAAGGATTCTCCTATTGCAAGGGTGATGTTGGATGTTCACTGGATCGGCACCTGTGCTCAAATCATTTCACAGTTTTAAACTGCTGTTCCAGGCAGCCCAGAATTCAGGACACATTTTTCAGGCCTGTCTTTGTAAACATGATATCTGAGCATACACTTGAGTGAGAGCTGGAATGACCCCTGAAAGGGGACTCTTGACATTGATGGACAGCATTTACACAGTGCTTAATATTTCCATCTGTTTAGGACTGAATAGAACGATACTGGATTTCAGATTGCTTAAGAAATGATTTCTGGATATATGACTGGCTGCAGTGCTAATGTACAGATAACTGAGCTTGGAAATAAAGGASTCTTCCGTAAGACTTACCACATAGGAGTTGTGGAGAGACTTACAAAACAGTTGAGAACAAGTTTAAGCCCTTAATAATGGAAAGCAGATAAAGGGTTAGTTTTAGCTGAGCAAGCTCATTGTTCAGAGACTGTGTCCCGTTTAGGACAGAATGTTTTTGTTTCCCTCTTGGGTTCCCCTTCCACCCCACTCACTTCCTCGATTCAGCCAGGGTTAAGTTGCCGCCGTGCCCTCTGGATGGCTCATGCAATTTGTTTCTCTTGTGGTTGTTTTTCTTTTTTTCTTTTTTTTTATTCCTGAGAAGGATACCGTTCCACAGGGAGCAGCCTTAGCCTCCTTAGTCTCTCATGGTTTTTCTCTGAAGCAGTGCAAGGCTTCCCTTCGAGTGGGCGTAGGAAGTTGCAGATAGGGCATTATCAGTGCTCTGGGACCAGATGTTCCGGGGAAATCCATGGTGTCTCCTCCCCCTCTCTGCTGCKCTTTCTTCTTTCTGTGGCTCAGGGAACATGAACTGAGCAGTGAAGACTCTTCCTGTACTTGCTATCAGCCTGACCAAGCTGCTCTTGACATAATTTTGCTCTTTATAAAGGCAAAAAGGACAGTAATCTTTTAGACTCTAAGGCGTGTTATTACAAATTTTATGCCGCCTTATCCTTCATACTCCAAGTGCACCAAACAATAGTTTCCACGCTTTGCATGCCTGCCTTGTTTGCTGTGTTGTGTGAGATCTTCTTGAGTTGTTAGCTCCCCTCCTACAGATTGTTTGTCCTGATTTTATCTGCAACTCAGTTGAGTGTGGGAGTGCTCCCTTTGGAAGTGTCTGAGGCTGTGCCTGTTTGAATCTGTTGCTGCTAGTGAGTAGCTTGACACAGTYTGGATGAGCTAGAAGGCAGTAGCCCACGAACACTTGGTGAGTTTGACCACATATAAATAAGCTGCTCAAGCTGCGTCCTCTCATGAAGCTGCCTTGAGTCTTCTGGTTTAGAGTTAGCAGGATAGTGGCTGACCAAATATGGAGGAAGGGGAGAGGAGGTAGAATTTGCCCACAAAACTTTGCCTTTTTCGGAATTCTTGCCCTCCAAAAATACTGTCAAAATATCAGAGATGGAAGAACTTAAAGCAGCAGACATGCAATCAGAGCTGATGGCATGCCTAGCACATGAAACTTGATGCATGCGACGCTGTGGGGAGATAAGGCTCAGGGGATTTAAAAGTGATATCCTCTGCCTTCGGATAAGGTAGAACTAACCTTTCGAAGGACTGTCAGCCCTCACTCCTTTAAAGCCTACTGTGAACTACTTGAGACTAGAAAGGTGGTGGAAATGTGTCCATAATTGGATGGCTTTACACTTCACGGAAGTTAAATTTACTGTTCTCTTGAAATCCTCATTATTTGAAAATCTGCTTTTTTCCCTTGTATGTGTGTTCCCAAAGTGTAAGGTGCACTCAGGCTGTCCCTTGTTTCACTGGGGAATTCTCAGCGGAGCTTGTTCTAAAATAAAAGCCCCTCTCAGAGGAAACCCTAAAGTGTGTGCAGAAATATCTGTCCTCAAGTTGGAACCATTAACTCTGAACACTGCCATTTTTCTACAAGTGTCAACTCATAATACCACCTTGAATCTCAGCAATTTATCTCTTAGCATTAAAGAATGCCAGAAAGGAGAGAAAGTATCATCTAGAGATACATATTAGAGCTTCCCAAATGTGAAGGACTAAGTGCTGGAAGTTGCATGGGCAGCAGTCAGCACACGGTTAAACTCTTGTTGAGAAGAGTAGAATTGTTGTAAGGTTTCACAGTATCTGCACAGAACTGGATTAGGTGCAGGAAAGTTTATTAGTGGGTGCCACAATAAACCTTCCTAGAACTGAAAACACCAGGAAGGACTGGGTAGACATTTATGATAACTCTGTAAGGGCTTCCACTGAACTTCTAATAATCCTAACTTAGACCCAGCCTGAAATACAGAGTCCTCAAAATGCACTTTTTCCCCCTAAGGATCGCCATTTCCAAAGAACCTCTCTGAATATTTATTAATGGAAAAGTGATTGCACAGAGGAAGAAAAGGTTGTCTATGAGAATTTTTTTTTTCTGATGTTTCTTGAAGGTGAATTATAAAGCTCCAGAAATTTAAAGTTGTCCCGGAAAGCCTAGGAACCAATCCAGTACAGTTTGGGAACTCATGTATTTGGTGGGAAGAGGAGGGAAACACAAAACTGAAAATGAAGTTGTTGCTGCTGCTGCTGTTTATTTTTTTTTTTTCTTTCTTTTTTTTTTATATTATGAGTGTGTGTTAATTACTTGTTTTATTACAGAGTTGATCTTTGGAACGCCAGTAACTTGAAGTTTGGAGATGAGTTTCTGGGAGAACTAAGACTTCCTTTGAAATTTCTCCGACAGTCTAGCTCATATGAAGCATGGTATTTGACACTTTTCGTTTGTGTAGTATAGGTGAAAGTATATGTCTATTGTGAAGTTCTAAGAGTAACTACTGCTATATGATAAAGCTTAAAAGGATTTAATTTATATCTAGGTTGTTTTTTATTTTTGTTGGTGGTGGGTTTTTTTAATCTTAGTAAGTATAAGAAGGTTTTATAACCTTAAAATAATCTTAGTACGTATAAGAAGGTTTTAATGCTGTGATTGAAGACTTCAGTTTGCCTCTGTATATTGCCTGGGGGAGTAATTCAGCACCAGTGCCTACGTTTTCTTATTGTATGGAGTTTCATATCATAGCTACATAAATCTTTATGATCAGAATTCCCCATGTTGCAGTTGATACAAAATAGACTGGAAAATTTCATTCAAAAATCTGATTCAGAACTCAATAATTTAATAAATTTATGAGCCTTATGTATGTCTCTATGTTTTATATATGTTTGTGTATAGCTTAGATAATGTTGTCTTTTCAGCATAATCTTTCTGTCTTGTTTTTGCTTGCCAGGTATTTCCTGCAGCCCAGAGACAATGGTAACAAGTCACTGAAACCTGATGACCTTGGCTCCTTAAGGTTAAATGTGGTTTACACTGAGGACCATGTTTTTTCCTCAGACTATTACAGCCCACTTAGAGACCTCCTGCTGAAATCTGCAGATGTTGAGGTAATTTGTTTGCACTGCTTATTGTTTACCTGCTGGTCACCTTCACAAGGGTCTCTGAATGGTTGTCACCATCTAGCTGACATAGTTCTTCACCGTAGACTTCACCCCTTCTTCCTTTTACCATTTGAGGGTCCTGTTAAGCCGTGCGTATCCATCGTGTTTGTTTCCAGTCCTTGCAGAGCAGATCTTTATCTGCATGCAGTGTGGTGGGTGAAGGCACACCCAGGAACAGCAGCCCTCTGACAGCCACATAGTCTCTGTGGCTTTCTAATTTTATGTCTGAAAATACAAAGTAAACATCAGTTTGATGAATTGGCTTTCCTTCCCTGGAGAAAAAGCAGGTTTGCTTACATGATTAAAAGAAAAAGCTGGTCCTGAACTGTCAGATGGTTGGGCCATGGCTGCTGTTATGTGTGCTTTTAGCAGTTGTAACCATGCTGCTGTTTTTTTCGGTACAAAAGCTGAGTTCTGTTATGACTATGTCTTGAAAATGGGAAAGCTTAGAGATAGTCCTCTCTAGGTGCTTTCCAGGCAATAGTGATTTTCAGTGAAAAGATGATTATTAAAAATGGGTAAAAGAGACCATATTGTAATAGTCTTTAAATTGCTGCCCTCTTGTGATCAAAACTTACATAAAATAGAAAAATAGAAAGTAAAGTGCAACCATTTTATGTACGGGCATGTTTGGGTAATTGGCCACAACAACTGTTCATGTGGTCTTCTGCATTAAGGAGCTGATGGGAAGGAGAGGAAATGATGCTTACTGTAGAAAGACCTCTTAAAGTTTTTACTTATCTCCACTGTTCAGCCTGTTTCGGCATCAGCTGCACACATTTTGGGTGAAGTTTGCAGAGAAAAACAGGAAGCAGCCATACCTCTTGTCAGGCTTTTCTTACACTACGGCAGAATTGTGCCTTTCATAAGTGCCATTGCGAATGCTGAAGTGAAGAGAACTCAGTAAGTATCAACAAACCAACTGCTATTAAACATACCTACCCAGTGCTGGCTAGGTTTGGGATCTTGTACTCGCTTTCTAGAATTTCATGTCATTTCTAAAGGAACTGGAGTTGTTCCTCTTCCTCCCAGTTGAATGACRGAGCATTTTATATACTCTTGCAGGCCTCTGAAGATCTGTAAATTTACAAATTAGGGGGACTTCCCATAATATTTTGCTATGTCTACTTGCAAGATTGCTGTTATGTCTGAGGACAGGGGATTCTCACTGTGTTCTCACTCTTAATTATATCTGGTAATTGTAAAATCTTACATTACTTTCAGCTGCTCACATGAAAACAGTTCAGTTTTATAGCATGCTAATAAACCATCTTGCATGAAGTGCTTGCAGAATTTGTTCAAAAGCAAAATGAAAGTTTCTTCCTAGGGTGAATTTTAAGGCAGACTATTCTATCTTTCCAGTTAGATGGTTAAAGTACAAAGATGGGATTGGATATGGAAGGAAACATAGTTTGTTTTTTTCTATGGTTACTTTATCTAAGTCCCTGGCTTGAGTAACATTTCTATAGTGTTAAGATCTAGCATTCAGGATAGGCAGGTCCTAAGTAGCACTTGCTGCCCTAGACCTACATAGTCATGCTCTTGACTGACAGCAGAGACAGTTGGGAGCCGAGAGGAGTGACAGATACTGACTGTAAAGTAACAGTTTTCCTCAGTCTAAAGTAAAGTCTGTGTGGTGGAAGGGAGCCTCCTTTCAGAGTGTGTAGGGAAAGAGTATTGCCCTTCCTGTGGGAAGGTGGCTTGTTCTCTGCTGGGAGTTGCCCAAGGTGTAACTGGTTAGTGCCACGTGGGCCGCCTTGCTGCTCTCAGGACAGTTGTGTTCCCATGGTAAGGGAACCTTTTGCTGCCTTGCCTGTTTGCAGGGTTCTCTGGCACRTCGAAGAGGCCAGAGTTTTCCTTATAAAACGAAATCGGGAATGCAGCAGAGGAACTCGTTCTGTTCCTCGCTGCTTGTAAAGGAGTGCAGCTGTGGAGCAGTATGAACAGCAGGAAAGACATGTTGTTGCTGTGTATGCAAGAGCAACAACATGACTTGGTGTCCACGTATGAGTACTGCCTGCTGGCAGTTTTGATCGTATAGGATTCGATAGGGCAGTTGATTTTGTAGCTGTCTGTATAAATTAAATTGCTATGCAAAGAATTGCAGGTACAAAATCAATATGAAATTGCTGGCGTTCTCAAATACAGTAATAGAAAAAGCACACATGACAGTACAGATAGCTGGAGCTTAGCAAACACTGAGCCCATGCCTAGTAGTAGAAGAACTATGTGCAAGTGGCCCTCGCAGAGAGATGTTAATGTCTCCACAGCATCAGATGTCCACAGGGTTCTCCACACACTATTGGGATCTGTGCCCTGTTGAGTAGTGTTATCACAGGACAGTGCTGTAGGTCACCTTGAAAGATGGCTGTGCCGTTGGAGCCAGTATTTTTATATCCCTCACAACTTAGAGATACTCATTTTGTAGGACAAGGTAGTAAGTCACATACAGTGTAAAGGTGGAGCATGTAGAAACAGGCGCCTTTTCCCCCACTTATGTTGTAAAACCCTTTGATCTGACCCTTCATATTGCCCTGTATTTGGTGCACTGAGACTTTTACACACTACCCTAATACAAAAAGAGTGTCACTGCCAAAATCTTTGGACTTTACTGCTTTTCTGTTATCACCTGGGCGAGTACGAAGTGCTACGTGGCTGCATTTAATGGCAGTCTGGAATCAGAGGGAGTTTCTGTTCTGGTGTGTTCCAAGCCAAATCTCCATCACCTTTCACCGCTTCCTTTATTTCCACCTCAACAGTTTATTGCAAAGAGATTAAATTACAGCAAATTGTTCGTTTCCAGAGATCCAAACACCATTTTTAGAGGGAACTCATTAACTTCCAAGTGTATTGACGAGACCATGAAGCTGGCAGGGATGCATTATCTGCAAGTTACGCTAAAGCCCATCATAGATGAGGTAAGAGCAGTTAGGAGTGTTGATTGGAGAAAAGTCACTGTAAAAGGCCTTTGTGGAGCAGACACTGCTTATTCCTTCCAATTTTGAGATGATTTTGTAGGTTTAGTATGTGAGAGCCWGTTTCTGCATCTAAATCCTGTGTTCTAGCTTATTCACAGCGGTTACCCAGATCAGAAACAGTATTAAAGGAAGTGGGGGCTTTCCATTTGYATGAATGGATTTTGTTCATTTTATTTAGTATAACATTTATTATTTTCCTGAAAAATTAATAAATTAATTAAAGATGTGGATGAATAAAGAATGTCCACAGCAGAAAACTGCCAGAACACTGTGGGCAACACATTATGTCTAGTGACTTTAAAGGAACACAGTTCTTTTTAGATAACTGTATATGGTGCCTGTGTTGTAGCCATGGTTTATTAACCATCGAGCCCAGCGTGGCAAGGGAGGGGTTCTTTAGTGCAGTTATTGAGCAATGCTTCCAGACCACAGATTTCCTTTAAATGATTTGACACTTTCTTCATCTGTTGTTTTAATGCTTCACCAAGAAAAGTTATATTTTGAAAGAATAAAGATCCATTTTTTTTTAAATCAACAGCTTTGGCAAAATAGACCCCAGAGATTTTAACAAGCAATTACGCATTTCAGTTGAAGGCTTAAGTAGCACAAATTGATGTTACTTTTTGGAAAAAAAAAATAAAGATAACAGGTAATTTAACTTTGACACTGTCAAAGGGAAAAAAATGTACATTATAAAGTTGAGTTCAGCTACTTACCCAAAAGTTGTTAAAAAACTTTCCCACTTGAAGATAAACTAATGCATTAATTGTTCTTACTCTTTCTAGATCTGCCAGGTCCATAAACCTTGTGAAATTGATCCCGTGAAATTAAAAGATGGAGAAAACCTGGAAAATAACAGGGTATGCATTAGGTTTTGAAGATCCATACAATTGTAAATAGTTTCTGTAGCTGAAGTCCTCAAACACTTTGGGTTGCAAATAGATCTGTCATTCATTAGGACACATTGGAAATGTGTTCAGCCCCACAAAACATGTGCAGTTGTTTTGCATGAGCCTCACATTAAGCTATAAGCTTAATACTATAAGCTATCATGTTGATAGGTGGTATATGTAGATTTATTTTTTTTTTTAATCAACAAACAAGGAAGATGAGGGCTTGCTGACTAATGACTGAATACTCAGTATGGCATTGGGAGCAAGAAGAACTGAGCCTTGATAGGGCTGCAGTGATGTTATAAAAACAATGCTGGGAAAAGGAACAATGTGCCCTATCACTAGATGTTTCCTTTTCACAGAAATAACCCTTTCACTTTTGTACTCAAATATGGGCATTTATCAACGAGCATATCACTGAGTGTGAGAATATTTTGCAAATCTGTTCAAAGAAGGACGCTCATTGTCTTGCCATTATGCATAAAACAAAAAATAATCCTGCTTTCCACAGCAGAAAAATACATTTATTTTGTCATAATCATTACATTTTTTTCAGGAAAATTTGAGGCAATATGTTGATCGCATTTTTACTGTGATTACCAAGTCTGGTGTAAGCTGCCCTACAGTGATGTGTGATATTTTCTTTTCTCTGAGAGAGTCAGCTGCCAAACGATTTCAAGGTAAATGTCTATGTACTGTTTTATCTCATATCTTCAGTAGCTTTTAAATATGCGTGTAGTCTATATGTAGTAATTGAACAGCAGCTTAGCCAAAATACAGTTTGGGGTGCATATTAATGCTGGTTTTTATCTTGACAACTTGTTCCATAAGGAACAGCTTTTTTGTCAATTATATGAGACTTTCTTAAGCATCATTCAAAGAAAAGCAGCATTTAGAAAGAGCAGAGCAGTGTGGTGCTGTGTATCTGTGGTAGCAACATGTACTCACTTTTCAAATGTTTAGGCTTTTGTAATGACTCATTTTGCAGCCTCTATGCAGATGCATTATTTTCTGCTAATGCATCGATCTGTTTTAAAGGGCAATCTATAAGTTATTAACCTCTTGGTAAGCTTGTAGCTGGAGGGGGGCAAACACAAAACCAAAAATTGTGTTTATCAAGAGAGAATTCTTTCCTATCATCCCTAGTTATATTGGCTCTGTGAGAAGCAGCAGCAATATAAAAACAAGGCAAAAAAAAAAAAGAGTAGTTGTGTAGTTATCAAAAGGAACAGGGACACTAAGAGACTGTACTGCCCTGGTGCTTGGGGCTGTCGCTGGATAATAAGAGTTGGCCTCTGTGCTGAATTTTCTGTAATCTGTGCAAGTTATTCATCCTACTTTGGCTGCATAGGTTCAGTCTCTGATATTTGTAAGAAATTCCTTGTGGAGTGAGAAAGTGAATGATGTTCTTGTCATCTGCTTTGTGAACTTACTTCTTTTTAAAAGGCCTTTGTTTTATGGTAGCTAATCTCTATCATTCATGAATCCTGTAGCTTGCAAATGAATGCATTTTCAGCACATGTTTGAACTGGCTTTSTGAAGGCGTTCTGACAATTTCTGGCTTTTTTAGAAATGATGAATGAAATGCTGAGCAGATTTTTTTTATAGGTGACCTAGATGTGAGGTATACAGCTGTCAGCAGCTTTATTTTCCTGAGATTCTTTGCTCCTGCCATTCTTTCTCCAAACCTCTTTCAGCTTACACCACACCATCCAGTAAGTACTSTATCATTTTTTTCTCTCTGGCTCTCTAGCTCTAATTCTTTTAATAGCATCTAGGAGAAATAGCTTGCTCAGTTCACAGAGCTCTGCTCTGGAGCATATGTTGAGTGACTGTGTGTGGCAATTGCTTGGAACTTAGGGGAAGAACAGTGAATTTTACAAGTCAGACAAACTGAAAGGTCTAAATAACTGTACAGAACATGGTCACAGCTTCCTTTTGGTGGCCTTATATTAATACTGGATTGATTGTATCAACAGTGTTTGCAGATATTTGAGATGTTAAGCAAGTTGCTCAAAACCTTGAGTAGTTTTTCTGACTAGGGGTAGGAAAACTACCTACCACGAACTTAAAAACTCAAATAGTTTTCAAGATTGATTTCTTTTTTTTTTTTTTTACTGTTTTTCTTGTGATTGTTCTTCAGAGAACCAAAGACAGTAAGGCTTGCAAAATTAAATGCCTTTAAAAGAAATAGTCTATACTGTTTTATTTGGACTTTTTAAATTTCATGTTTTCTACAAGTGAAATAGGAAATGTAGTTTACCTTCTTCTGGGTTTTAAAAATCTAKTCTGTGTAATACTTTTTTCCTTCCTAGGATCCTCAGACTTCTCGAACTTTGACTCTTATCTCTAAGACTATTCAAACGCTGGGCAGCTTATCAAAATCTAAATCTGTAAGTGTGAYATTTCCATTTAAAGATTCATTTTAGGAAAGCAGCTTTTATGCTTTTAGCATTTATTTTAATTAAGCCTTTCAATTGCTGGTGTTACACCAGGCTTATGGTTTTCTCTCTTTGCCCCTGGTAGCAGTTCTGTCAGGCTTTTCAGGTTGTGTCAACATTTTGAAAATCAACCCAGAAGAATCACCCCCTGTGGTTTTGGTTTTTGCACAGCAGTGGTGGTGTTAGATCTGGATACCTATTCCATGGGTGTTTAGACTGTAGTGAAACTTGTAAATAGATCAGCAAATTGCTTTATCTATGGATAATTTCAGGTCACTGATGGTCTAGTTAAGATTCACAGATATGCCGATACACCAAAGATGAATCCTTTGAGACCACAGAATTCCTTAATTCTTCTTCTTTTTTTTTTTTCCTTTTTTTTTTTTTTAAGATCAATATTAAAAACCAAAGCAAAACCATAAAGCTTTTGAATGTAGTATTAACTGTAGTGGTTTGACCATTTGGGATGACTTCTGCTAACTTTTTGAAACAAAACATTGGATAGTGCTGAATACATGCTGAACAATACTGAAGTATATTTTATTTCTTAACTCCAGAAAAAAAATATWTTCTCCTCTGTGATAGTTTGTCTCATAATCTACTAGTGTTAATTATAATATAATATTTTAGGTGTAAACTGCTTTATGATATGCATGGTTTGCGTTTTTATGTTTCAGGCCAGCTTCAAGGAATCCTACATGGCTACTTTTTATGATTACTTTAATGAGCAGAAATATGCAGATGCAGTAAAAAATGTAAGTAATGCGTGCCTGTGCTGAAAAGCTCACTGTGTAGTGGAGGCTGCTGCTCAGAACCTCAGACTGTGTCGGTACTGTTTGGAAAYTGGCAAATGAGTACTAGAAAAATCCCTCTGAAATATTCCAGAAACATGCAGTGAATTGTGTACAAGTCAACATATAAATCTCTTTGGAGCTACTCTTGTTTAATAATTAGGTTAGATCTACAGACTGCTGCTTATAGCAGTTAGCATTATAGCTGGCATTGTCAGATGCTGTAGGTCTGCGAAGAAAACTGTACAGTCCAAAAGGAAGTGAAAGATATTTATAGTAAAGGAGAAGCTGGTCATCTGCAACTTGTTCTCAGGAACATTTATGCTATTTTTAGTATAAAACCCAGGAGATTTCCCAAATTCCTCCAGCATTTGCCATACCCTTCTGTTTAACTGCTTTTACAGTATCTTCTTGTAGCACGGTACTGTACAAATGTTAAATTAATTTGGCTAGTGCTGTACTATTTTCATATCTACAAATTTTCTTTTTCTTTTTTTTTTTTTACCTTTCAGTTTTTAGATCTGATTTCATCATCAGGCAGGAGAGATCACAAGAGCATAGAGCAACCTATATTGCTTAAAGAAGGGTAAGTRTGCATTTGTAACAAAGAACTTTTACTTCTGTTTATTGCCATTCTAAGACAGCTTTTATTTTTTTTTSCTTCCCCATTCCATCCATATATTCAGAGAAACATGTCAGAAAATTTTTGTGTTGCTGTTTCTACTTTCTGGCTGCTCTAGTTGATTTTTAACATCCTTTCATTTGATTTAAATGTTTTAATTTGAGTATGTTCTGAATTATGCAGAGGAAGAAGAAGCCTCTAGAACTTAATTAGCACAACTAAGGCAAAATAAACTTAAATTAGCTTTATGTCAAAATCAAGTTCATTTTTTTTACTCCAGTGAACAGAAGTTGTAAAATTCCTTTATGTGTGTAAATGCTCTATACGCAGGTGAGAGCAAACCCTGCAAATGGAAATGGAATTTGTTTTGCTGTTGTTGCCCTATTAAAAGTATCTATATGCTAATTATTATCATGACCATTTCAAAAAAAATTGTGWTACACTTGGAAAAGTTTCTGCTTTTAGTACCTTATTTTTCTTTTTTTTTTCTCTTTTAAACCATGAACTATGTGCTTGTCCAGTTTTAGGAACAAACTGATGATTTTTTTATATGTTGTTTTTAATGGATTAGTAAGATCACCTAATTGAATTGTGGAAACAGCTTCTTTAGGCTGGCAGGAGCACAGTAAAGGTCCACATTCATCCTGTCAGAATTTGGTTAACTGAGCCCCTGCTGAAAGTAAACTTTCATGGAAGTAGCAAGTCATGTAAAGATGAGGTTTGCAGTGAAAACATGACCACCACTTCCAGTTAGCCTCTGCAGTTCACTTTGCTTCTCTGTTCAGGGTCTATCCCTGAAATCCGCTTTCTCTCTTTTAATTCTGTGCATCTATCATTCTTGTGTTTTGGAAAATGAATGTACAGCTTGTAACATTTTCTCCCTCTAACTCTAAAACATGATTTTTTTTCTGCCTCTGTCTTTCTTTTGCTCCTGTCTGATTATTTTCTGTCTTTCCTTGCTCGGCCTGTGGCTGCTGTTGTAAGGACTCTTAAACTAACAGTAAAGAAAGTTGATGGTAATAGTTCGTGCAGGTAAGAGGGCAGGGGCAGCTGGTGCTTTGCTGAGCTCCCCACCGACAGCGTCTGCCTCCTCCACAGCCACAGACTGCTCTCACTGAGCTGTGGGAAGGAAGCAGTCGGGTTAATAAGCTTGTAATGCCCGGGCAAAAGCAGCACCGGGTGTTTGGCTGCCTGTTTCTTGGTGTTGGCAGACTCCCCCCACCCACCCTTTTTATTTCCTTAAAAAAGAAAGAAAAAAAATACTGAAAGTAGAGAATCAAAGGGTTTTATGGTGAAGTGTACGTTTTCTGATGGCCTCACTGTGTGTGGCTGAGAAGTTGCTATACGTCAGCTAGACACTTAAGTAGCACTCAAGCTGAAGGAGTGGGCTTCCGTTGTGTGTTTTCCCTGCCGTTATTGTCATATTTTGTCATGGGGAGTGGGTGGGAGTTTTCACAGCCCTTGGCTTGATTCCTTTCCAGATCAATTGCTTGGCTGGTTGGTGGCTTTCTCTTCACCTTTACCACACTTTTCGTTGTATCTTTTCCTATTTTTAACTTAGGCTTCCTTCCATAAGAAGAGCATCTAGACAGAAAGCTCTAGCGTACGTCCTTGTAGGGGGCCAGACCATACCCAAGTTTAGTCCCTGACACTTGGGCCTTCACGGTGCCCTTGCTGCTCTCCAGCTCTCTGCCTGGTGCTTTCCAAGAGGAAACTGAAAGCAGACTAAAGCTGTCATTCTTGTGGGTGAAAGGCACTGTTAATCCTTCCAAGTAAAGCTAATGCAGATCCAACCTCAGCTCTGCCATAAACACAAGAACAGGAAGTTCCTCTATCCCTTCAGCACTGAAATGCTGTTCTTATTTTTCTCTTTGTTTTTGATTGTTTGCTCCAACTTCTCGTAGGTTCCATAAATTTTAAAAACAATGAAATGCTTTAAACTGGCTGAAATGCTGTTGTCCTTCTGAATACTTGTCACCTTTCCTTGGGAAATTAGAGCACGCTCTTCCCTTGGATAAGTTGCTGAAGGGAGCTTTGGAGCTTCAAAGCCSTTCCTGTTCTGATACCAGCAATAGATCTCTCTTCCACAAATAATCCAGTATTTGATACAACTTAGAATGTGTAATTTTAAACAGAGAGGAAGAATTTAATTAGAAATATGCTCTCAGCTCTGCAGTGTGGAGTGTGCATTTCTAGAGGGGAGAGGCTCTGCGGGGCAGTTTGCAGTTGCAAGTCACCTTGAAGTGTCTGCATGAAAAGGAGGAAAACTGACCTGAAGAGCATATAGTCAGCCCAAGGATGTCTGCTCTTCCCTTGAAATTTGCCTTCACCTTACGACCTGAAAGTCCCCAGCCACCTGGTGCTCCTGGAAAGCATCTGAATCTCGTAGTGCTCATAAGTCCTTCTCAAGCAACCAAAGAACAGGAGCTGAGATGATAACTCAGCCATTCTGGAGGGGTGGGAAACTGTTCTAAAAGAATCCRCTGCTCTCTATGGTGCTCACCAGCCTTTTGCCCCCAGAACTGCACGGGCTGAGGGGCAGGAGACATCTGTTCCCCAAAGTGGTCACAGAACAGTTAAAAGTCTGTAGCAGCCTGGGCTTCTGGTGTAGCCAATGCAGCGTTTGGCTGGATATAGTSTGGTTGTTCCTAAGCCTTAGGTAGCACAAGCAAGAAACAGTGTTGGTAGCTCCAAGAGCTGTAGCTCCGTGTTGTGTATGTGCTTTGTGCTGTGCGGTGCTCTCCTGTGTGGGTCAAAGCTGCTCTGTAGTAAGTAGTTTTTAGTGGCTCTGTTGACCAGTTCTGTGCTTTTCATGATGGATGGTGCAATGTGTAGAGTAGCTGTGACCAACTCCCTACCACCAGTGCACACGCAGTTTTCATCCAAGGAGATGCTGAGCAGCACGAAGTCACCAGGCTTCCCCCAGTCACCTTGAAACTTTTGGATTGATCTGTTAGCTTGGAAGATGCTGGATGCATCACAGTTCTTTGCAAGCAGATTGAAGTTCAGAATGAACTGAGAGTGACGATGGTGGCTTACATGACACCCTCTCCGCCCCARCACTCACACAACACTAAAAAAGAGTTACAGCTTTCAACCACTGGCTCATTTTGTACTGTTACTAGAATCACACATGCAGCTGTACGATCAGTGTGYGATTGTGAAYGGATTGGTGGAACATCCTGACTTAYTTTAGAGCATGTGGGTGACTAAAGCCTGTAAGGCACAGACTCTGTGTTTTTTAACAGATTTTATATCTGCCTTTTAATTATTCAAAGTTCATTAAACTTCTTGAGCCCTCTCCCAACTGAAAATAATGATAGAGTTAGGTGAGGCTTAGGAGATGTGTGCTGGCCATGCTTGCTGTTTTCCTGCTATAGTAGGAAATCCTCTTAACTGGATTTGTAGCTGAGGAAAGGGCAGAAATTTACAACTTAGGTAGCAATTAAGAGTCCACATGTAGACCACAGGTCAAGCTACATGTTTTACCACATATCTAGATTTGCAAAAAGGCCAGGCTTAGCTAACAGAAACACTCAAMTTCTCTAAAACGGGACTTTTCTCATCAAGACAAAGCCTCAATAATTAGAAAACACTGTGTGTCCCCTAAAACTGGTCCTAAAACTTTGACAGTGCCATTGTGTGTGTGTCTGCATATATAAAATATATGCTCATATGTGTGTGYATATATATATASMYAYATATATATATAGCATGTATAATACATATGCTTATAGATTATCCAGTGTGTTGGTGTAACAACTGTTGTCCTGCCCACTAGGTTCATGATCAAAAGAGCACAAGGAAGAAAACGATTTGGTATGAAAAACTTCAAGAAGAGATGGTTCCGCCTGACAAACCATGAGTTTACCTATCAGAAAAGCAAAGGTAACAAAGATTTAGCTTTTCTTTTTCCTTTTTAAATATGTAGAAGTGAAGATTAAGCATGGAGTTTGCATAAGAACAACAAGATCTAGATCTGCAACTATAGAAGGCACAATGCAGATAAGTCTTGTCAGCCTGTATGTTCTTGCCATTTTTTTAGTGTATCTATACTGATTGTTAGAGAATGTTCTTTAATAGTGCAGGATCACATTATTTAGTAGACTACATAATTGTTAGTATGCTATCAGTTATCAATAAAGTATGTAGGCTTCACAGGAGATGACCTGAGGAAGCAAAGCTCAGGAACTCCAATACCTTGCCCTGAGATTTAGGTGAATTTAGCCTAATATGAAAGATTTTGTTTTTCTCTGTTTGGTTCTGTTTGTTCAGTAGTGCTGAAAGGTGAGGAAACAGATTCAGCAGAGCCTGGAGGCTGCCAGTCATCATTTCACTCTCAGCTTGGAGATCCTATGTCACCGCTACCCACCTAGTTCAGCTGAGTTGACAGGAATGATCTCTTTCCCTGTCACCTCCTCAGTAAATACACCATGTCCTGCTGCAATAGTCTTATTTCTAAAAGGTTTGCTAGCATAACCTAGCGCCACCAAAACCAGAAATGAAATTCAGATRATTCTTCAAGGACACACCAATAAAAGTCAATTTAATTAATTTTTTTTTTCCTGTGCAATCACAATAATCTTCAAAGAAACTGAATCAGTGCTTGGAGTAATGACAGTAACAGAGTGTTTTGAGCAAGTTGTTCAGTGTCGGTGTGTCTGTTCTGCAGGTGATCACCCTCTGTGTAGCATTCCAATAGAAAACATTCTGGCAGTGGAAAGGCTGGAGGAGGAGTCCTTTAAAATGAAAAATGTAAGTAGGTCGACTTCATTAATTTGCTTGTTAGGCTGGTCTGGGTCCACCACCCTAATCGCCTTTTTCCCTTTTGTAACCTGGCTTGGGTGTCTGTTGGAAGATGTACAACCACAGCTGCTCGTTCTGTATATAGTAGCAAGAGTTTCCAAGAGTACAGCCCATTCAGATTCTTAACAGCCCAGTCAGCAGTGCTTGGGTTTCGTGAGGTGCAGCACACTCAGTACTTAGCACTGCTGAGCAGCTGCCTGGGCTCCATAGTGTCACMCACAGATGAAATGATCAGAGTCCCTGCTCTTGCTGCTGGACATTTCCCTTGGGAAGGAACTGGCTGCTTGGTTTTGGTGAAGGATCCCATCAGCTTGCTCTAACCATCGGAATTGCTTTGTAGGATAATGAAAGAAGTCCATGTATATATGTATATATTTGGTTTAGCTCTAACCATTGGAATTACTTTGTAGGATAAAGAAAGTCCATCTGTATATGTATATATTTGGTTTAGCTCTAACGGAATCACAGAATATTCAAGGCTGGAAGGGACCTCTAGAGATCATCTAGTCCAACCTTCCCGCTCAATCAGGCACACCTAGAGCAGGTAGCACAGGGTGGCAACCATTGGAATTACTTTGTAGGATAATGAAAGTCCATATATATATATATATTTGTTTTAGTTCGTGTGCCAGAATAACATCTGTGCTGTGCCAGCATGATGCAGCACTTTGATTGTCACATTAGGTGAAATACAACTTTGTATCTCATGCATGGAGCACTCCTGCCAGTTTGTGTGTGTGTTGGACACACCATTCATTGTGCCAGGACATTTCTCAGACATGGTCAGACATGGTCAGTGATAGTAGAAGCGTTTCCAATATTCTTCTGCTTGTAAAGCTCAGTACAGTGTTTATTTAAGCTTTATTTAAAAAAAAAAAAGGCTCACGCAGGCACAGACTTCTTTACACCCATAAATGGCTGTGACTTTCAGCCTTTTGCCAGTAAGTCTCCTGTTACTTACACTGCTTCTGGGCATCCTTCAAGGCACTGCTCGGACCTACCCTATAGACTAGGCCCAGTGCCTGTCTCCTCAGCAGTGCTTTGTCAAAGTGGGACTCTGTGTGTGACTCTGGTATCTTCCCCACATGTTATTTTGGTAGGATACTTTTGTCTRTGTCAAAAGATGGAATAATTTCTTCTTGCTTGCTCTTCGAGCACATCTTCATGTGTAACTGTCCTTKGCTCTTATAACTCATGTTCAAAAACTCATGTTTTATAACTCAAGATGGGCAAAAGCAGCCAAGCTGCAAACTAATTCTCAAGCTTTGAGAAGGGAATGGTACCATGTGGTGAGTAGGACTCACTTCAACTGTTGCCTCCTATGTTCTGCAAAGTAGTCTGCTGGAACGAAAAGTAGCCACATAGTTAGGATAGAAGTTGTGTATGGAAAGGAGCTGACCTGTAAAAAATTAACTCTTTTTTGAAGATGATCTTTAATTTATATTGTTTCTACATGGCTAAAATGCATTCAGAATTTCAGAATATTGTATATATTTGTTGTAGGAAAAACACCTCTTTACTGCTAAAGTCAGAAGATAGTACTCTGACTACAGACAGAAATGGGGCTTATTAATGTGCTTAAATTCAGTATTGCATTTGGAATTAAGGTTTTTATGTTCATTCCAGAAAGCAAAATGTAGAGTCTTTCCATAAGTAACAGAAAACASCATTGCCACCTTCCCATGGTAATACATTTCCATTTATCTTGCCATATGTAAATACCACAGCAGGGACAGGTTTGTCCAAAAAACACAGCAGACCTATTTGCAGTGGATATTCCATTCTGGGCGTTAAATTGGATTAAAAATGCAAATTTTTCAAATAATTGTCTGCATGCATCTGTGCTCAGAATTGATCTAGATCTGTTTTCCTCACTTAAGGTATGTCTGCATGTCTGTCATAAAGACCAGAAAGTCTGTGCATCACCTCTCAAGCAACACTCATCTTCCTAAGTAGATTTATTGGGTGCTGGGGAACCGATGTGTTTTTTTGTAGGAGCGACATGTTTCTGTTTTTCTAAGTACTGCTCAGGTCCTCAGTGCTGTCTGGTGTTTGGGGGAGTGTAAGGGTCTTACAACCACTTGAAATTCTTGGCTTAGTGGTTGGCTTCTGTGTAATAGTTGCCATATGTTTGTTCACTTAAACTGGTATCCCCTTATGTGAAGCCCTAGCCCTTACATATGTTTCTCTGTTGTAATGCAGAAGGCTCCATTTAGCCCTGCAAGGCATTAACAGTTTTTTTCCCCCGTAGCTCTGTGTTAAATGAGAATTAAACATGCTGCACGCTCCTGTCTTCCTCTTTTTTTTCTGTCTTCCTTTCCCTATCTCCCAAGCTCAAAGTTGCCAGTTATGTCCYGAAAAGTTTTGGTAACAGAACCTTTTCTTTACTCCCTGTTTTGGCAAAGCTGGACTGATGACAGCTGCTGGTAGCAGCTCCTGCACTGGTACTATGGTGGCCTTTGTGCTTTTCCAACTCATATTCCACATCCACAGAGGTACAAAATCTGAGGAAATGGCTGCTGGAGCCTTCTGTTCCCTTTCAGAAATGACACTGTAATTAAAATGAAGCTCTTGGCTCCAGAATTAGCAATTCTGTTTGCAAGCCATTTTGAGGGATGGATGTTGAAGAGCATCACCAAGATCACCAAGAGGGGAAGAGATTGTGGCTGGTCAACAACATCGTGCCAGTTGGCAACGTTGTCCTAACCTACTAGTGAAAAAATCAGGCCAACGTTTCAGGGCTTCATCATGCATAAAGGTGCAATTCAGGGGTTTTTACTTGTTTGTTTTTTTTAAATAACAGAGAAACCATCTGTTTGGAAAACAATATTTCACATGGAATGGGTAACATACCCATGGTAACATAACATGGTATGGGTAACATTGAATATTCTAATGAATATTCAAGTGGGAAAGCAGAAAAAGGAAAGGATATAATTTAGGTGGTGCAGAGAGGAAAAAAAACATGCAGTTTTTGCAGAGGTTAAAGGAAATGAAGATGGTTGACACTGGCATTTATGGTTAAATTCACTAGCTTTAACCTCAGCACAAAGTTATCTTGCGTGTGAGATCAGTATAATCAAGCAAGAAGTCTGTGCATCAGAAACTTGCTCCTTATAGAGGAGAAAATAAATATGATTATTCTTTATTAGGTTACAAGCTGTTCTGACCAGGCAAGGGAGGTCTAGTTTAGATTTTGAGTGCCCAAGACATAATGCAGAATTAATGTATAATTGTTTCAACATCCAAAGGTAATTAGGGAGCTGCAGAGAAAACTGCATGGCTGTGACTTACAAATAGAAGATATATGTGGGGAGCATTGAAGTTATTGGGGGGAAGAATCAGGTCAAAATGTATATTAAAAAGACTAATGATACGACACTGTTAAATAAAGCAAAGCAGTCGTAAAAGCTGGATCSAGACTTTTGATTTTCCCTTTCCTGACCCCTGCATTTCCGTTCAGCCCTGCATTCGTTCCTTCTGCCAGCTTTCCCAAAGCTGGAGCTGCAGCCTTATTTCATTTGCCTCCCTGAGGCTGAGAGCAGATCTTGGAGAGGCCCAACCCAGCAAGTTGGTAACGGCTGGTTTTAAATCATGTCCTTCAGGAACAGGATCTTATTCCTGTTTCAGGTTAAAGGTCTTGTTGTTTTAAGGGTACATTTTCTATTAGGTTTTGTGTTGAAATATATTTATTGGTGTATTCTTTTCATATGCTTTTTTTTTCCCTCTTCAATAAATCTTTAATCTGTACCCAGTCTTAAACCACCACTATGAGCTGAATTTATTCTGTGGTTTATTTCCTTATTTGCAGATGTTCCAGGTGATACAGCCTGAAAGAAGAGTCCTGTATATCCAGGCCAATAACTGCGTGGAGGCCAAGGACTGGATTGACATACTCACCAAGGTCAGCCAGTGCAACAAGAAGCGCCTCACGGTCTACCATCCCTCTGCCTACCTTAATGGCCACTGGCTTTGCTGCAAAGCCACTGCAGACAACACGCCAGGCTGCACACCCTGCACCGGGTAAGGAGGAGCCACGGGAGCCCGGTCTGGCTCCCAAGGGACAGGTGGCCCTGCAGGGTGACCTGCCACAGGAGTCTGCACAGTGTCCCAGTGCTGTGCAGCTTCCTGCTCTGGCAAGGGATGCTGTCGGAGACCAGCATCTTATGTCCTTCCTGCTGCTGTCAGTATCTGCATATCTTGGTTCAAATGTTGACCAAATGTTGAAGTTTTCAGAGTTCAAGGCAACGGCAGGAATCCATTGTGGGATAAGATATTTTTCTTCTGTACGAAAAAAAGGAAAAAAAAAAGCCAGGCTTTTCTGTTGCCTCTCAATTTTCTGAAGCTTTTGCTTCTAGCTTTAGTTCTTGACTGCCTCGTTTTGAGAGCCACCTCATTGTGTCTGTTAAATGAAAAGATACTGTCCAGTCTCATCTAAAATGAGAGAGGGGCCACAAGTCTACAGCTGGTTGCTAGTCTCAGGAGTAGTTGGTAAGTCGGTGCTTTAGCTCCTCCATCTGGCTGTAGCAGATAAATTCACCTGAACGACTGGGTGCTGGTAAAGTCTGTTCTTGCAAGGCAGGGTGAAAACATGTAGGATAACCTGGATGATATGAAGAAGTTTGGGGCTTGTCTACCTTTTCTGCTGCGGAAAATGGGGTTGTTTCAAGATTCATTACATACAGTTTGATCGCTTTCATGAGTACTTAATTTTAAGTCATCTTTAAGTGTTTTTGTGCCATAATGCACGAACTGTAATCTGATTTTTACCTCTCTCCCTGATGCCTTACAGAGGTCTGCCAGCAAATATACAACTGGATATAGATGGAGATAGAGAAACTGAGCGCATCTACTCACTTTTCAACCTGTATATGTCGAAGTTGGAGAAAATGCAAGGTGAGGATGGAAGAYATTTGAATCTTCAGTACATTTAGCAAAATGAAAGAACTTGGAAAAAACTGTATGTTCTAGCTAGCCCAACCTTGCAGATCACTTGCCAATGATATAGTGCCCATTATTTAACTTGTTTCCCCTCCTGCTGCCTTGAGGCATTTGTATGAATTATTTTTGGTACACTCTGCAGTCTCATCGTCTGTACAAAGTTCTTTGCATGTTAAACACTTGTTTGAAATATGGGCTTAACCACAGTGTCCTAAAATAGCATAGGCTCAGGGCATAGCTTGCGTGCTCTAAATGGATAAATCACTGCATGCACTAAACCCGAGGTTTACTGAACCTGAAAAGAAGCACCAGCAAAGTTGAGGCTTCAGTGTAACATGGTTTTGTGTTACCAGAAGCCATGTGCACATTCTCTAATGGAGTTCCCAAGAACAGTCTGGATCCAAATGGTTTCCTCAGGCAGTTTTTCTTGGAGTTATCCAGAAAAACTGCAATATCTCTGAAATGAAAAGTGAAATTTGGGCTGGGGACCGCTCAAGAACTGAGGAGAACCAAGATATAAAATGAAGGATCAAAGAAAGAAGAGACAGCAGAGGAAGTTAGCACTGGTAAGCATGCCAAGAAAAGTATCCGGTGTACACGGTGCCAGACTTGAAATCCCGATTTAGTACAGGGAGTGGCAGGGAAGCCTTCCCTGTGGCACTAACCTTTAAATAGGACTTCATTTTATAATGTGAGATAAGCCGGTGGTGTCAGACATCCAGCTTGGAAAGCACTTCAAGCCATTCCTGGCTGCCGTGCGATGCCAACTTAAGATCCCCCAGCACTTCCGAGCTGCCTGAACTGCTGCCCAGCTTCCCCTGTTCCGAATGGGCAGTGCCAGGGCCGGCATCTCCTTTCAGCGACGGGGAAAAGGACACAGCTCTGGCACAGACCCTGCAGCAAGGGCAGAGCAACCTGAGACCTCAGACTGAGACAGCAGCAAAGCTGTAACGTTASGGAGAAGTAGGGAGAGGAGTGAAATATTCTCTCTTGCCCTCTAATGTGGTCAGCTACAGTGCAGAAGTTGAGGAAAATGATGAAAATGCTGCACGTGTTCATGTAAGCAGCACCGTGGTCTCTTGTGCAGCAACGTTCACTGCTGGGGCAAGAAGGTCCTGTCACCCCAGGAAGGGGCAAGCTGTATCCCCCTTGGGCAGCTCGGCAATGGTCGTGGCCTGGGCTGCCCGCTCTGGCTTTCTGATCCTCTTGGGAATGACGTGGTAAACGTGTCCCGTGCCTGCGCCAGCCTGCGGCTCTCTTTCAAGCTGGACCTRTTGGGAAGGGCCGAGCTTTGCTGCTCGCTGCTGCCTAGGGACGTCGCCCGTGTTGCTTTCGGACAGGAGATACTTGATTTCATGCGGGCCGGCCCTGCAGCCAAGCGCCGTGTTTTGGCCTCTGTTGGAGTTCCCAAAGGGTGCGCGTGGTACAAGAGCTGCTTCAGTTACTCTGTACAAGAAAAAAAGAAAAAAAAGGCCTGCTTTTCTGCGTTTTTTTCTCCTCTCAAGAGGAGATGGCAGCAGAGGACGGCCTTGCGTGCAGTCGGAAGCAGCTGCCAGGCCTGTTGCCCTTTCCTTTGGAGCCTCGGGGGAGAGAGGAGGCCCAGAGCAGCCCCCGTGGCCCACAGCCAGGSAGGGAGCTGCCCCTGCTGTCCCCGCTGGTGGCGGCTGCAGGGCTGGTGGCCACGCTCAGGCAAACTAAGTTTAGCAACTGCTGGCCTGCACAGACCCCAGGCTGAGTATTTTTAGGCTGCCTGTTCCACTTTTTCCAGCCTGCCTGATACCTACTCCTACACTCTTCTTTTCTTTTTCCCCCAGAGGCCTGTGGCAGCAAATCTGTTTATGATGGGCCTGAAGAGGAAGAATATTCAACATTTATCATTGATGACCCTAAGGAGACCTACAAAACACTAAAGCTGATTATTGAAGGTGTCGGAACTTTAGAGCAGGAACATGCTCAATATAAAAGGGATAAATTCAAGAAGACGAAATATGGAAGCCAGTAAGTTTGGGTTGTGCAAACAGGGAAACAGGCCTGGGGAAAAGTAATTCACATRCTTAT
The DNA here is from genome assembly GCF_003342845.1 of Nothoprocta perdicaria. Classification (NCBI taxonomy): domain Eukaryota; kingdom Metazoa; phylum Chordata; class Aves; order Tinamiformes; family Tinamidae; genus Nothoprocta; species Nothoprocta perdicaria. Next base: position 202,638 of record NW_020455704.1, read on the forward strand.
TGCTTGGCTTTTCACCCTATTCATATTAAAAAGAGAGCCAGAAAATACATAAAAAGTAGAATTGATAGCATGTTACTTTAAAGAGTTATAAGGATTTAAGTGTATGTTTTTAATATATTTTCATTCATAAAAATAAGCATGATAATTTTGTTCTAATTTTGAACATGTGCCCATAGAAGGGAGTTAAGTAGCAGAAGGTGCATGTATTTAGTGTGCCTTCTAGACTGATGTTTACAACTGGAAGGAGCGGTTGATGCAGCTGTATACCCTTGGTTTGTGTACATATAAACAAAGCAATTTTGGGCACAGCTGACATTCAAAGAAAAAGCTGACATTCAATTCAACTCTCAGTTCTTCCAGTTAAAGTCTGGTGCAGAATATCACTGCAAGCAGGACTCAGAAAAACATACTTGTGGAGGAGGTTTTGTATGTTCACTTTCCACTGTGAGATTTTGATGTTTTCTGCCAGAAAACTGGATGTATAATGCTTTTTTTCCAATTGTGTTTTCCTTTCAGAGAGCATCCGATCGGTGACAAGAGCTTCCAGACGTACATTAGGCAGCAGTCGGAGATCTCAGCACATTCCATTTGAAGAGCAGAAAAACCCCAGGGCAGTGCTGAAGAGTCGGTCAGAAGCTAAAAAGCAAAACAAAAGGGAAGCCACACATGTAGCAAAACGTATGGATAAGTGTCAAGCTTACAAACTCTGAGACTTGCTAAAGGTTGTACTCTCTTTTCAAGAAACTGTTACAATAGTTGCTATGCACTTTATTCATCTGGTTGTTGACAGATGATAAAACTCTGCCTTCTGGGCAGCTGTTGTCATGTGTATTTTTAAATTTGCTTTGGTTTCTTGGAATCTAGTGATCAGTTCAATGATCAAGCCGTGTGGTCTTCATCTTGACAACCTCCATGCAATTCCTTAGTTTCAGAAACCAAGCATGCTGCTAATATGCAGCGTTTTCTAGAATTGTTTGTTACTGGTTTTGTTCCTGGTTACTGTATATTATGCCACACCCTTGCGTGCTCTCTTAGGAAAAGCTTAGTAACACTTTGCTTTTAATGCCTGCATTTAGGAAAAAAAAAAAAAAAAAAAGCAGAGAAAAACCCTCTGGTTGGTGTAATCTCTTGCATTGTAGCTTGTATTATGAGCAGGCCAAGGAACAGGCCTTTTGTTTTTACAGCGGCATATTTTTTTTTTTGCTAAATGTGCACAGTTTTTATTAGAAATCCAGATCTGAATGGTACTCTTGATATTTTTGAGATACAGAGTCATTTTTCCAGACACATTCAGCCGACTTTGAAGATGAACTCTCAGTGGTGTAATAAAAGTAACTCATAAATGAGAGCAAGCTAGAAATGAACTAATGTCAACGCTACATGTTTTTCTRTATAGTCTAGTAATGATAATCTTTGGAAGTCTGCCAATGGATAGGCAAGGTAAGGTGATTTTGAAGCCTTTTCACCACAGCAGCAACAAGGATGACTAGAACACACGTCTGGCAGCTGAGATGCGCTGAGTCTCAGGCACAGAAGTCGTCAAGATGGCTTTTCTGTGAAAGGATGTTTAAGCACTGGAGTCCATGCTGTCCTGATACCACTTGTTTTTCTGGAATATAGATTTCTACTTTTCCAAAAATGTTTTTAAATACTTTTTTTAAAGAGATTTGCTAAAGGTAATTTAGTATATTAACACGCATAACGGTAACTTGTTAATGTTCTGAGCGTAGTGAAAATGGAATGACCTGTGTATCTCACTAATACCAACAAAAGTCATTAAGGAGGAGAATAAAGATCTGCTAAATATAAGATATATATTTATGTATGCTGTTTAGTTGTACTCCATAACTTTCCTCTGTGCAGGGGTCTAATTCTCAAACATCTAGCTGTGATAGCACAGAAGCCTGCGTGATGGACTTCAAGCTTCTATGGGGTAGAAGCTGGGGTTGCTTTTGAGCTGAATTGGACCAGAAAACATTGAACTATCAGTCTAATGTGAAGATACCTGTATCGTTGCCTAAAGTGTTACACTCTCCACAGTGTCCTCATTGCCTCTGGTGTGATTTGAGATGGCCGAATTATTTGGAATGCCTCTGTTTTGTTAGTGATGCTCTTAGGAATGAGGTTTTCTTTTTGTCTGAGTATACAGTAGACCACTTCCTAGTAGATGGTAAATGATCCTTTATTCATCTTCTCCCAGGAGCCTGGGGAACAGGAAATACTGAAGCATTACTGAGATGCATTTTGGACTCCAAGCTTTTAGCTGCCATGAACTGCAATTTTTAACATGTATTTGTAACTTAATATTGTTTATAAAATACTAATGACCTGTAATGTGTGTTCTACTTGCCAATTAAAAGAAATATTTTATTTCTGAAAGCTGCATGTGCACCCAAAGTCTCTTGAGGTTCACAGTGGTCACCGAGGCTGTCCCTTGGCACAGCATCAGAGTTGGCCTGTGGATGGGCACCTGGTGCATCTAAATCCATCTCATTTGAGGCTGCTGAGTCCCATTCTCCCTTTTCCTCCCTTCCTCACCCCTTCTCTTGGGTCAACATTTCACCAGTGAGACTGCACAATGCGAGCGGATGGGGCACCTGAAGCACCTGGAAGCAGCTCCAGCAGAGAAATCAGCTCCTGTTCAGCCAGATCAGCCTTGCAACTGCCTTCTTGCGTTATTAACAGTTGCTGCTGGTAAGGAGAAGGGGTGAGAAGGTGTTGCAAGGACAGGAGGAGTGAGTGGGAGTCTGGCAACTCGCATTCAGGTTGGCTCGTGGCTTGTGGAGCAGCTGCCCTTTCTGTGATGACCTTTACGGTGGCTGAAGCTTCGATGTGTTGCTCKTTTCCACAAGTCAGTCAGGTCTGCAGAAGTTCACTCTCTGCTCGAAGTTTCCAGAGTTTATCAGCCCTCTCTGAAGACTGCTGTGACTTAGGCTTTTGCTCAGAGACTTGGTGTGAGCAGCCTGCCCGTCACCATTTCTGCTGGGAGTGTTTGCAGGAGGGCTGGGCCGCAGCTCCTGCGCTATGCGGAGCTGCTGGCGGCTCCTGCTGGGATGGGACATCCGTGGGATGGCTCTAGTTGCCACCGCAAGGCGGGTGCTGGTGAAGGTGATGCTTCCTGCAGAGCGCCAGGCTGTGATTTTGTGTCTTGTTTTAGGAAACAAACATGATTATAAGTGAGGTGATGTAGTAGAGAGATAGGTGATCTGTAAGTGGGCAGTTTTAAAGGCAAAAATTCGTGTAACACCTTTCCCAGGCCTGTCTCCAGTCCTTCACATTCCCACTTTTCTCTCATTAAGTGTATACAGTCATTTCCTTTTCCTCATTGCCTTTCTTGGCTGACTGCTGTTTTATTCCATGCTGTGATGTCTCTGGCTGTCACAGGATGTGCAGATTTCCCAACCCAGCTCTGGTCCTGCATGTCTGTGTGACATGAAGAGGCAAGGATGCAGCAGCTGCCTTCTGTAGAGCTGACCCGGCCTCTCTGTCCAGTCTGTCCCTTTTTCCTGCAGAACATCTCTCGTCCTTAGCAGTAAAACAGTTCTGAATCTCCAAAACCACAGAGCCATCAGTGGTGACCAGAGCAAATCAGCAACTGTAAAATAGTGGGAACTTGAAGACCAAGAGYGCTCAAAAAGTGAAAATATTCTAAGACCCTGCCACGACCAGAGAGAAGTATTTTCTGGGAGCCTTTGATCCCAGTGCACACCGAGCTGCCTCTGCTCTTSTTTTCCAGGTATTACCTTTGGTCATGGTATAAACTCCTGCTGTCTTATTTCCAAATTTAAATTTCCTAAGGTCACTTTCAACACTTAAACACTGCCCTCAAGACTTGAACATCCCAGCCAGATTGAGGAAATGGTAGGAAATCTGTGAAAACCTCTCTCTGCATGAGAAGTCTAAATGATTTCTGTTGTTGGGATCCTGATGCAGGGCTAGAAAGACTGCCAGAGTGGCACAGCTCTCTATATTTTTATGTAATTCCCTGTTCCATCCTTCCCTGCAATATACAGCAAGTATGTTAGACATTCAAGTACTTGGACTAGGAAGGGACCTCTAGAGATCATCCAGTACAACCCCTGCTCCAGCAGGGACACCCAGAGCACATGGCACAGGGTTGCATCCAAGTGGGTTTTAAGGATCTCCAAAGAAGGAGACTCCACAACCTCTCTGGGCAGCCTGTTCCAGGGCTCGGTCACCCTCACTGTCAAGAAATGTTTCCTTAAGTTCCTGGGGAACTTTTGGTGCCTCA
>NW_020455704.1:207514-232482 GCF_003342845.1 Nothoprocta perdicaria
CAAAAGAGAAGGAGGAATTAACTGAAATTGGGTATGGAAAGATACTGTCACACAGACAGCCAACAGGAAGGGATCACGTGAAATGCTGGTGTGCTCTTGTTGGAGGAGGATGCCCTGCAGGAAGCGCTGCATCCTGCCGGGGGTGAGGAGGCGCAGATGGCCAGCGAGTAATGCCTGCCTAAAGGAAACGACCCAATGTYGCATGCATTGTAGTGCCACAATTATCTTTCCGCACGTGGAAATTGGTGGCTCTAGTTGCTACTTTGAGAACTGCTCAGATTTGGCACATTAGCTGCCAGGCAAAACCGAAATGAACCTAATTCCGGCTTTGAAGACCCCCAGCGTTTGTGTATCCTCTGTGTTTCCTCATCTCGTAAATTTGTATAGTTGTAAATTTGTTGTAAATTCCCTCAGCTTGTAAATTTGATAGTGCTAGATACCATGTTTGCCTCTTGCCTAAGCGTTTCCTAGTACACAAAGATGTCTTTTGTTTTGCGACCGTCAGCGAGCAGAGCAATTTGCAGGTTGTGCTCAGGTTGTGCTAAGTAAAAGTCATCATCCTATTTCACTGTCCAAAAAGCTAGATCACCTTGGGTCTAGTTACCCTTGCCTAAATATTTCTGGGAGGAATAAATGTCTGCCTGCAAAAACAACTGGCTCTGGAAAACTAGAATTGAAAAAAAAAAAAAAAAGTTATGCATAATCTCACAGCCCAAGAATCTATTTAGCAGAATAAATAGTTTCTTATCACTTGTTTTGGTTTCTTCTGCTTTTCATGTGGGTAGTCATCAGTAAAATGCTCTTCTGTGTTATGACTGGATAATTAGTTCTGAAATCTGTTTTCACTTCCTAAGCATTTTTTGTTCTGAAAATTTGGCCAATCTTTTAGCTTCAGCTGTAAGTACAGTCTGATGAGAGCAGTAGACATGGGATCTGTAAAAGAACAGAATCGGCTGCAATTTTAAATTTTTTTTTTACTTTTGATATCTCAAAACAAACAAATCAGCAGAACAAATCAGCAAAAAACACCCCTCATCTCTTGAGAAACTGTTCAGCTTCTGGATGACWTATATGGTTGGTGAGAGGAAGGTGAGCACGTTGCACGTGGATAGGTAGCACTCAAGGAGCGCAGTGCATCCAAGTTAGCTGGTGCTGGCGGCCCCGTGCACCCCTGTGCCCACCTGCACTGCCCTGGGCCACCCATGTGCCCCCAGGCAGGGGGGCTTTGGCCTTGCTGGGCAGATCCTGAGCCATCCTGTGTCCTTGGTGCTAGAGCAATCACACGGGGCTATGACGGTGGTTGCTCTACCATCCACCATCCATGTACAGCCTGGGAGGTAACGGRCCTTGGTTCCCGTCCAGAGACGGTTCATTGGCACAGGCTGCCCAGGGAAGCGGTGGAGTCACYGTCCCTGGCAGTRCTCAGGAAATGTGTAGATGAGACGCTTAGCTTAGGTTTAGCAGGCAGTGTGGTGATAGGTTTATGGCTGGACTCGATGCTCTTGAAGATGTTTTCCAACCATAGTGATTCTGTGATTCTAGGTGGTGAGATGTGCACATGGATTAGTTTCTTCTCTGCCGTTGTTCAGTATAGGCTTTAACTTTTAAGTTACCATTTCTTTTCACATTTTCAAGTCCAGACAGATCTSTTGATTCCTCCTGGTTGTCCTTTTGTCAGGGATGTAGCACTTGATTCAGTCAGAGAGGCCACTTGGTGGTGATATGACATTGCAGGGGAAGGAAGATGTTGCAGACTCTTACTGACGATGAGTTTGTGGACTTTTTTTTTTTCCTTCCTATACAAATGCAACAACCTCAGTGCTGTGGGGCGCAAAGAGAAGGATTTGAATGCCACAAGCAACTATGAATTCTTGTCTGCAAAATCTCATTTGTTGAATGCCCACATGTAGCAGGGGCTAGTGCTCCAAAGCTGATATTATAGGGGTTTTGAAAATATCTTAATGAGGAGTAAGTTTTCTTTTGAAGGGATGGGGGTGAGGGAGGGATCATGTTCTTCTGCATATGTTAATATATAATTCTGGCAGCACTGCTTGGCTATTGCTTTGCTCAACAATTTGGATGTTTCGCTGCAGAGCCATGGGATCAGCCCTCCAAATTAACCCAACAACTGCAAGGCAAAGAGAATGGGACCCGTCTCTCCAAATGCAGGTGTCTACCGTGCAGATGCCTGCATTTCATTTAGTCACCAGCCTCCTTTAATAGTCAGAGGAGAGACTTCTCCTCCAGACTTTTCTAGAGTGTGACTCTCCATTTTAGATGGCTGCCTTAGGATGAAAAGGATCAAGCCCAAGAAATTTCCATTTTTCTTCTGTTGACTGCACGACCATTTCCAGCAGGAGAACTTACAGGAAAGACATTTCGGGTTGGGAGACAAAACCCACCCAGGGTGACAGGAGGACACCCAGCTGCTGTGATGACCACTACTACTCTGTATTCGCCCTGYGGTGTTTGCAGCAGGGCTTTTCCTGAGCGCCCTGGTGCTCTCCTCCGGCGGGATCGTGGGGGCGGATGGCACCGCTAGGTGGTGGTGCTCCCACGCAGTCGCCTCCAGGTAAGGCCGGGGTGCTGCTCAGAACCGCTCTCTGGCCATGCTCCCTGCTCGAGAGGTGTGCGAGCACCTYGGGGAGCACGAGCACCAGCCCGGGCTGTTGTGGGGACCCCCGGCACGCTCGGCCMCTTGGGGTGGGAGCAGAGCCACGCTCCTCCCTGGATTGCCACAACACGCTCCATGCCCTCGTGCTGCCGCCTTGGCTTGTGCCTAGGTTGAAGGGCTATGGAGCTGGGGATGCACCCACAGGTGCCTAGGTTGGAAGTGCATGGAGCTGGGGATGCATCCATGGGGCCTGGGGTGGTGTGGAGGCTGCCGGGGCAATGTTGTCTCCTCCAAACTGCTGAGCGAGATGGAGCCGGCCGACTCCAAGCAGGGGCAAGACCTGTGTCCTACTACCTGTGTAGTTCAGGCTGAGTACCTTGCACCTTAAAACTAGATGCAGGCAAGCTCTACCAGGAGGCCAGAGAGGGAAATCTCTCACTGCCTTGGCAATGTCAAATGCAACTAAATAAGTCTTGCTGTTTTCACGTGCCATCACTTAGGGCCCCCAGGCAGCAATCACTGTCCTGGTTATTGCTTTCAGTTTATTTTTTTTTTCTTGGTACTTTATTTTTTATATATCAGTACATCGTCCCTATGTATTATTGATCCCATTGTATAACGTTGATCTCAATCCTAGAGCTTTTAAGAACCCTTTTTAGACCCTCAAGCTGCTTATTCTGTCTATTTTTCCAGTGTGGGAAGGGAAACCTGCTTGTCTGTGTGAGTTGTACGTCCTTATAATTAAACTTGCATCAGAAAATAACTGTGTGTTTAACGCTCCAGTGCCACAGGCTGTTCCTTTGTTCCTATGGCACAGATCACAGCTTGGGGACCGTAAACCTGTTACGTGACTATTTCAGGGATGTCTAGGAAGAAAACCCAGGACCACTTGGCTGTATAGCATGAATACCAGAGCAGGCATCACACTCACATTGCAGCTCRTGCAAAGGCTTCATGTTACGAAAATGGAAAAAAAAAGAAAAAAAAAAAAGGGTTTTAAAAACTGGAGCTGGGATCTCTGTCCAGGGCCCTCCGAAACTCGTGCAGATGGCTCCAGCTGTACYGCTTCCCCCCGCGCTGGCACGCCATGCCGATCAGCAGATTTCCTTCTGCTTGCGCTGTGTGCTTTTCCCTGGAAAGCATGTGATAGTTGATCTGCAGCAATCCCTTCCTAAGAAATGTTTGCTGCAGTTTCGAGCCAGCGTTGGGACCCGGGGTGGGTGAAGCGGCTCTCGGCCGGTCCCTCTTCCACGGCGCTCCTGACCGGAGCGTTTTGTGCCGCCCAGGGAGACCCTCTGCAGGGGCAGACGTGGGGGCAGCGCAGCCCGGGGTGCTGGGGCAGCCCTCCCAGGGTGCTGGGGCAGCCCTGCCCGGCTACCTTGGGAACGTCCCTATGATCCACGTCCTGCTCAGCTGAGATGTCTCCCTGCAGACACAGGAGTGTCTGACCTATGGCTGTGAGGCTGACGTGCGCCAGCCGAGAAGCAGACACTAGTTAAACAGGAAGGCAGAGCTCCAGCCTGGTTTGTTCATACACCCAGAGCTCGTTATATACAGCCTGAAATTTGCCTTGCTTTTACGCCAGGGTCTTATTCTCCTCATGCACAGCAGCATTTTTGGTGTCAGGTTGGGGGAGAACAAGGAAAGCAAGCTCATCTTGCAGGGGAGATGTAGCTTTGTGCTCAGGCTGCTCTTGAAATTCATTTATTGTGAATGAGAAAGCCTATGACATGGAGAAGACATCAGTGCTAAACACAATATCCTTTCTTCTGCCGTGTCTTCTGCTTTGTTTATGATAGGCATGGGTGGGATGACACTGGGAGATTTCCACTCGGCAGAAAACAGAGTTTCTGAGCGTAGGAGGAAGACATCTCAAGGAGGAAGACGTCTCAAGGAGGAAGATGTCTCAAGGAGGAAGACGTCTCAGGGAGGAAGACCTCAAAGGGTGGCCGCCAACGTGGGTGGGTGGGCACGTTCAGCAGGGCTAGATCCAGCAGCTTGAGGCTTAGGTGCCTCAAACTGAGCAGTGCATTGGCAGCCACCATCCTAGTTTATCTGGAGTGACAAAGTAGAAATTGAAAAATTCATAAGACAGTGCTAAACCACACAGGCATTTGAGAGGACTGCTGATTTTAGCTTCTCCAGGGAGTTCTGCCAGCTGCAGAGTATAAATCTTCAGGCATGTAGCCCTCTGCCCRTGCTGCTCTTGTGGGTACGTGAGAGCAGAGCTCTGCTCTCTAGGAAAAGATCAACACTCAGGATAATGCATTAGATTAACTACCTTTTTCTCAGGCAGCCAGAGCCCTGCTCTTAAATGACCTCTATCCAGAAACCCTCTAACCTGCTTCCCCGTGGTAACTAGGCTGTCCCCATCATCCATACTGAGGAGAGAGAGAAGCAGCCTGTCTGTGTGGCTCAGGAAGAGGGCTAATATATTATCCTTCCAAACCAGGTGCTTACTTGGGGAATGGCAACTGGATAACTGCATTCCAAAAGGCTTCTGTAATGGGCATTTCTAGGACTTCTTTTTTTCCCCATGGGAACCAGGGTCACAGGAGTCAGGATTCAGAAGATAGCTCTGGGACTTCTCTGTTGCAGTGACATAGATGTCAGCCAGCTCAGCCCAAGAGTTGCACGTACTGTCTTGTATTAAATGGGATTTAAATAACTTTGGTTTTAAAAYCATGAGCAAACAAAATGGCTCTGTTGGTCTGGACAAGATCTCGCTGACCCACCCTCGAGGGGCTGCATCCCTTTTTCATCAGTCCTGAAGAGATTCAGCTTGGAGGGCTCGGTGATACGACACTCTGCCTCTCAGGTAATTCCTACCTCCTTTTCTCCCCCATTCTCCTCTCTGATGGCCTGGGGAGAAGCAAGGGCAGTGTGTGCATGTGCTCACTGCTGTACGAAGGATCTCAATCCCACCTCATCCCTGGGACTGGAGGTCAGTGCCTGCCTGTGTGCCAGGCCAGCCCAAGGCACTGCCAAGCACTGAGTGATTTCTGCTGGTGAGGGGGAGAAGCAGGGACGATTTGTCACCACATGTACAGCTCCCGACCCTCAGGAACCTGTTAGTGAACCATGTCCAAGGAGCTTAATAATAGATGGATAGGTCAAAACASCTGGAGTCAGGTAGGCTACATCACTAGTCACCCTGCCAGTTCCCTTAGACAGAGGCTGAGCACTTTGCTACTCAGCTTTCCTTGCTTAGAGGAAGTCCCATGTGGTCTTAACCCCTTTCAAATCCTCCTGAAACTAGGAGTTGTCACCTTAATCTGAAAAATAACACAGAAAACTCCTGCTCAGCACAGGACAGCAGTTCCCAAGCTTCTTAGTAGCCTGTTTCTTGTTGGGAGTCAGTGACTCTACAAACAATCTGAGTGATGTGAGCCTAAAGAAAACCTCTGATCTGGAAGGTAGAAAACAGCCAGAGGCTTCTTGCTGGACTGCATCATTGCTCCTGTTGGTCTAGATTATGTAGAGCCAGAGACAGGAGAATTGCTGCATGAGAGAGTTTTATATACCCTTAACATACACATATATTGGGTAATTGCTCAGTGCCACTACTGTCCTCATTTGGTTGTGGTCATATCAACAGCATCAAATGGAGCTGTTGCAGTATTTTAACTAGAGGACTGGCTTTCATTGCCTGCTCTGAGGCTAGAAGGAACTGGACTGAGATCTCCTTCTGCTGCCTGGCCCTTCGGTGAGGGGCATCTGAAGACCCTGTGGAGTGTAAAGCTATGAAAGAAATGAAAGGCTCCCTTCCAAAAGCTCCCGGCAGCCCTGCACACGGACAGGCTGCCAAAGGGCTGGAGAGTGAGAGCAGCGCTGACGCTTCAGTGGTGTAGGTCTGTCTGCAGCAGCGCTGCTCCAGCTCAGACAGAGCTCTCCAACAAATATTCCAGGGTCACCATGGCTTTCCTCCCCACAGGGCTTGTCTCCTCCTCCACAGCCTTATGATCTTTGTTGGAACTGTGGGTCATTTTCCTTCTTACAAAGCCTAAGATTTGCTGCTAAGTAGTTCATGGACTGGGTAAAATTCACTGTGTTGTGTGGTTCTCTAGTAACATTTTGCCTTCCTTCTGCTCTGTCTGTGTCCCTGAGGATGGACATGTTTTCTTCCAGGTTACCTGCACACATCTGCCATGAGCAACCCACGCTCATGGGAAAAGCCAGGACTGTCCCTTGCTTGAACCACGTCAGTCACTGTCATTATGAAAAAAAATTATATGGTATCAGTTATATCATGATTAAGTAACAGGCATTGCKTCTAATGCTTGCAGCACAGGGATGTAAAAGGCATCAGGTGTCAGCACAGCTTGTGTGTGTARAAACAGTGAAACTCCCATTTCCTTCTCCTAATCTAACTGTCTTTTGATGATGAAGAATTTCATCTGAAGTCTGTGCAGCCTTCTTGAAATGCTAAGGTTAGTGTTGTTTGAGTTGCCTTTGAATAGGTCTAATGAACCCTGCAGCCACAGAGGGAAATAGCTCTTCATCAGACAGTCTTTCTTTTTCTCTTTCTTTCTCCAAGATCATTTTTGCTGGATGAAATATGTCGCTTACAGCAAGGGGTTTGCAGGGGGCCAGCAAGGCGTCCCTGCAAGCTGGATGTCTTCACCCCATCCAGATGAGCTGCTTTGCTTGGCAACATCGTATGAAAGCAGTGCTGAGAAGCTGCCGTGGAAGACAGTGGATGTCCTGTGGGCCTTGAGCTGATGTTTTCCAGATGATGTCTCGGCCCAGCAGCAGACTATCCTCTTCTCCAATTTTTCAGCATCTTCATACAATCTGATGCAATCGTCTAGGAAGAGATTTGCCACAGCTTGAGATCTTGCTTGTTTCTGTCATCTGTTTTGCTATGGACATAGCCAAAAAAAAAGCTTAACCTGAAACTAGGAGCTCACACAGAGCTCCCTGTTCAAAAGTGATTTTTTTTTTTAGAGTGTGCTTTCCATTTCCACCATTCTGGTAGGYACTGCTCACTTTGTTCCTCCTCTGTGTTATTGGGTACAGACAGCCCCAATGCATTCAGTGCCTGCTAGGGCCAGCCTTAACCACCAGCTCTCAGATGCCTGGAGACGCCTTGCTAAAAGGCAAGATGTAAGCCTGATGTGAAAGCTGGCTCTCAAAGAACCAAATTCTGGTTTTTCTGTAAGAGAACAGAGGAGCGGGAAAAGGCCAGAAACATGGCCTGATTCATGAGCAAAACTGAGTAACAGTGGTTAAGCTGACCCCTTGGTCTGATTGATGCAAAATGATAGAAGACTTCTGCCTCCAGCAGCACTGCTTTGTAAGGCGGAGGCAGGTTAGCTTTGGGTTTTGCTGTGAAAAACCCAACTGTGCTACCTCATGTCTACACAGAAAACTACTTTACCCTCCTATTTCTCCCTTAAACTTCTTTCTTTTTTAATCTTGCAGTTGCAAGTCAGACAGGGATTAGGAAAGAGTCCCTCACTACTGGGCAAATATTCCAAGTGCATCCAATGCAGCAAGCAGAATTTAAAATTCTGAATTCAGAATTTAAACCAAAACAAAACACAACTTAAGCATGCAATGCTCATTTGACTGCTGCAAACTTCCTGCTTGTCCATCTGTTGCTGTCTGGAGCAGGGCTATATCCCTGGTCAGACTGGAGGATTTCTGGTCCAGGGACTGTTTTCCAGCTCCATTGCTCAGCTCCAGCAAGAGAGACAGCTGTGGAGCAGCCRCCACGACTGACTGCCAGCCATAGCTGTCCCCTACAAACACTGCGCCTTTTCTTAGCAAAGCTGAAAAGCAGGCTGTAAAATAATTGCTCAAGGCCTCGGAGAGAATTGGTAGCAGAGGCGTGTTTATTTTTTTTGTCTCCTCTATTTGATGTCATCTGTTTTCTCTTTTCTTCAGTACAGCCTCTAAAAAGCTCCATTATCAAAACAAACTAGAACAGAGAGTCTTMTGGTTTGGAAGAATAGCTGGGGCTTGAAAGCTCCCATTCCCAGTCATCAGCCTCTTTCCATGCTCTCTCYGGGACGGTTGAAGTTATTTCTGTTCTGCTAAATATAAAAGACCAGGGGCCCCTCCTTGGCCCTGAGGCCACTGCCTCGTGTCTGCCCTGTGTAAAGCAGGTTTAAACATGCTGGTTGCCTTCACCCTATATCACATCTGTCCCGGGTCTCCTCTGAGCCAAAGATGGTGACTGTTKGGCCCAAAGGTGTATTTTGAGGTTTCATTTTTTCTGTTTTCCTTTTTCAGTGCGAAGGGTCAGAAAGGACATGAGGCCTCACAGTGCAGCTCACCAGCCTGGGGTCTCACAGCAGGAAACTGAAGACGGGAACATGTCTCCAGTTGGACCAGATGTGAGAACTGCTGAGGAAACAAAACCTTCTGGGATAGTGTTGTGGGAGCACACAGGATGGAAGGAGCCAAACCTGGTACTTTTCTGAGTGTGCAGCCCCTGGACTGACCATAGCCGTGGCCTTGCCTACGCATGGACCCAGCAAGTGCCTATGGAGCTGTGTAGAGCAGAGCCTGAACCAACAACTAAGCGTGGCTGAGTGGAGTGGGAGGCTTGAACTTGTTCCTTGGCTCTCTCTATCGAGCAGTGGAGATGTTTCCTCCCAAGGAATAACCCTCTCTGGTTGCTACTCAACACTTCTCTGAGCTCATAGCTGCTGCTGCAAGGAAGGCCAAGACTGTGACAGTGACAGAAATTAGCTCTTGACTGCTCAAAGACTCCTCGAGCAGTTTTGTTGAAGAATATGGCAGCCTATTAGAAGTGCAATCCCTTACACAGAATATTTGATCTCTGATAAGGGGCAAAATGTGGGGGTCCCAAGGACAGAAACATGCCAGGGAAGGGAAAAATAATTATGTTTTAAGGGAAAATTGTGCTGAGGCAAATGGTGTCTTCCAATAACTTTCTTTTTGATACATGCCCCAGATACATTTGCTTGCTTAACTAATGTAGAGAATCATCCTACTGATGTTTAGAGCCAAGTTCCTAAAAGGGATAGTGAAAAACTCCTCTTTTTCATGGTAGATTTTTCATTTTGCTTGGAGGTGTTTTAGGAGGCTGATTTAGGGAACAGATCCTCCTGTGGATGTTTTTTCTCTTTCCAACAGTCCTMCTCTCTATGCCAAAAATATAAGGTAGCTTTTCTGTTGGATAAGCCCTTCCTGGCATATCACAAAGATGGCAAAGTGCCCTGAGGCCWGAAGATGTTTTCCACAAGCTGGTAGGTTGCTGGAGCAGCAGCATTAGCAGGGAGGAATCAAGAAGTATAATTAGGGGTATTCTTTTAGTTAAATATGAATGGAGGTTTAGTTAGCCCTGCAATGCTCCCATCCCTCCTACTGCCTGCTTTTGGGACCTCGAAGAAGCGTTCAGCATCTTACAGGAAAATTTACACAGTGTCCCAGTGCTGCTTCCTTCCTGCTTGCAGGGACACAGGGTTTCCGAGAATCCTGCTTGGAATCCTTCAGCAAGTGTGAAGTTGCAGAACATGCACAGAGCCTCCGCTGCCAGGCGGGAGCGGTGCTGCCTCTGCACACAGGCAAAGCCAGCAGCGTAGAGCAGCTCTGCCAAAATAAAGGGGTTTTTGCATGGTTTTCCTACCCACCCCCCCCCCCCCCAAAAAAAAAAAAGTAAATTTAAATTGACAAATTCAAATGAACAGAATGCCCCCTGGAAGTGTCTCAGTATTCCTGATATGGGAACTCTCAACCGACATTTGGTGTAGAAAATTTCAGTCTTTTAAGAAGATTACTTTAATACCAGCTTGACTTTTTTTGTGTGTGGTGTTGATAAAGAGACACATCTATTATGCTGCTTTTCTATGATCACAAAACTCTGACTGCCTTCTTAGCTTAGGAAAAAAATCCATTAGATTAGATTAGATTACAAAATATGAGCTAGTTCCTTTTTGTACTAAAAACAGGAAAAAAAAATCTTAAATACTCAAAATATTTAATGTGGAGACAGGACTTTCCAATTATCTGTTTTTATTTGTTCATAACTAGTGATATAATTAAGCAAATAGGGAATAATCAAACTGATTAACTGTAGAAGCAAATGTAAATGAACTAGGAATTATAACACAATCCAATATCGCTGCACTTGTAACAAATCTCCACGGATCACGTGATTACAAAACACAYGTGAAGAACATTTCCTATGACTGTGCATGTAAGCAAGTTGTGCAGGTATCCCTCGCATCCAGCTGTGTGCCAGCAGCTCCCCATTCCATACCTACAGCCAAGTGATCGTCAAAACAAACTAGGTGCAGTATTGCAAGYTAAAAAAGAAAAAAAAATAAAGAAAATACCCTCAGGATAAACCACAGAGTACAAGCAGCCAGGAATACAACCCACGTGTTCTCTGGCAGTGCTTGGCAATGTTTTGTGTTTCTTAAACTCCTAAACACTTTCCTGTGGCAGTGTGGGTTCCCCGTATTTACTTTTACTAATGAAAACTCCTATTTTTATTTTTATTTTTATTTTTATTTTTATTTTTATTTTTATTTTTATTTTTATTTTTATTTTTATTTTTATTTTTATTTTTATTTTTATTTTTATTTTTATTTTTATTTTTATTTTTATTTTTATTTTTTGTTGTCTTTTACAAAGGAAGCTCAGGTGGAAAATCGTTGTCCTCTGAAATGCAGCTACACAAGACCTGAGCCACAGCATAGCACTGCCTAAACACACTAGTGGCAATATAGCAGTATAGAGATCCCATCTGTGGGGGCTGCAAATTACCAATTACATTTGGTAAGAATGTTCTAGCCAAGATGTGTGAGTACCAGCAGGCTCTAGAGAACAAATTATGCAACCTTTAATGGTTGCAAGGAAAWGCAATAAATTCACATGCCTGAATGTGGCACGTGAAGCTAGTGGASGCAGGTTGGGTGAGTGAGTTTCTGGCAATTAAACAGTCTCTCACTATAGTCCCCATCTCTACTGTGATAGATTTGCACGTGAAAACGTCCAGGGGCTCCATGTCTTTGAGCCCATGGTGCCATGGCAGAGGTCACACGTTTTGCAGCCCCGTGATRTTACTCTGCTTTGTGCTGGACCAGACAAGGCCTGGCCTTCTGAAGAGCTTCTGTTTTAAAAAATCTACAACATTAAAAAAGAAAAGGAGGGAAAAGGAAATAGTCCTTCACACAGTGTATGGGTCCCTTCCTGCAGCACAGTGCAGTTGCTGAAAGCTTACATGAATTCAAGAGCTGATTGCGCAAAATAGCAGAAGAAAATACACTGTGGCCAAAGAAAAATGTATGAACAGCAGGACACCACCTCCAGCTCAGAAAATACTTTRTTTGCAGATTGTTAGATCCTGGGAAGTGCTCCAGTGGTCTGTGCTTGGCTCCTATGTGCTCTTTCTGCAGTACTGGCCCACTGGCCTGCTGCATCGGAAACAGGTTATTTGTCTGGATGGACCTTGGTTTGACACAGCTCAACCATTCTTGTACCTTTGTGCCTTAAAAAGCTGTTTTTTTTTTTTTTTTTGTTCTCAAGTTCTCTGTTCTACTGTGGGAATCAATCTTCTCTAGGTTTTTAGTGAGATATCTTTGTTTCCAGCAGATAGAACATGTTGGTGGAAAATGCTGATTTAAATCAGATCAAAGGTCCTGTCCATTTCCATACAATGAAATTCCTTCTGGATTAAGAAATTCAGTGTTTTTAGGAGGAAGGACACCCACATGCCGTTTTGACTCAGCTGGTTTCCTTCAGAGTCAATGCAGGAAACTCTAAGCCTGCGAGTGCTCTTATCTTTGCAAGTTCCTTAAAATTGGTCAGACTACAGCCTTCAGCATGGCTGGGTATCTCCATCTATGAATCAGCTATAAAAGAAACACTGAAAAATAAGGCTGTGTGTTGGTTTACTTCATCAGGTAAATGCATTTGTATCTTGAGCAGTCATTTTGCAAAAAGCAATTAAACTTCACCAGATTTTATCAGGAGCAAGCAGCCTTCTGTGGAAAATGTTGTTTGTCTTTCCTCAGTTCAGTTACCAGCTGCAATTCTTAGCAAGATTCCCTCACTACCTGTGGGTTGGCAAGTACTGTGGCCTATGTGCTCCTCTATTTGCAAGACTTTTGGGTCATTTGGCAGGTTTCAAGTCCAAACCCTTTTAAAAAAATTATGCAACAGAGCTGATTTCCTCTGAGCTACAACAGGAGAAGTGTCTAAAAACTTCTCCTGTTTTCCTTGCATGAAAACTGTGTATGCTGGAAAAAAAGTTCAAAGGTAAATGGAGCATCTTCTGCTTTGCGGGTGTTCTCCCGACCTATCTCACCCCACACACCACTATCTCATGCTGGTAGGTCTTATGGTAATAAAAGGGATAATCAGTTGAATCTAAACTTTTCTTAGGAGGAGGATGTCCTTTTGTCAAGAAAGGCCTCTTTGTATGGTGTGTTGTTGCAAAATTAGCTCTGCTGCCTTTACGTGCTTCTTGTAGAGAAAGGCAGTCAAAGGCCRTCCTCAGTGCAGCACTGAAAGACAGGGCTTATATCTGTGGGAAAACAAAGTTTATGGTGTATCTTAAGCTGCATGTATAGGCTGGTTATTTTTGCACAATACAGTAAATCCTATTTCCTACTGGGGACAGAATCTATTTTTCTGTTGTTTCTTTTTTGTTGTCCTTTCCTTTCCATTCYGTTCCGTTCCGTTCCTTTCCTTTCCTCCTCTCTTCTATTTTGTACTAATTGTGCTTTATTGTATCCATGCTTCTCTCTGGCCCATGTTTTTATTTTCATTTACCACTCTTGACAAAGAAACCACGTTTGTGGCCTAGACTGTTTATTTCCAGCACCTTCAGAATAACTGCTGCTGTTTTCTAATGTCCATACCAGTTTTGAGATGAGAGGGAGAACTACTGCTTATGGGGTGAAATCGCGGGTTCATTGAAAGCTGTGGCCAAGTTCCCACAGGTTTCGGGACAGCCAGGGTTGGACTAGATGGTCTCTCGAGCTCCCTTCYGACCTCAACCRTTCTGTGACTCTGTGTGATTCTGTGATTTCACCTCTGGAGGGTCTGAGGAACAGAGTATCTTCAAGGGCTCTTCCTACCCCGCTGCTGAGTAAGGACCGAGTCCCTTCAGCGCAGAGCAAAGCTGCTTTGACGTGACCCCAAAAGGAGGAAGAGAGGTGGGACTCCACCATACAACCACTCCTCGGCTTAAACCTGCCGCTGTTATTTTTATTTCTTTTTGTGCCCTAGTCAGCTCTGACAACAGGGATGTTAAACAAGCCCACCCCAGTGCACGAGAGCTGTGATTTCCCTGGGCCTGGCAGCCTGACGTTGCTCAGCGTGGAGCCACCACCCACCAGCCCCAAGCCAGGCCCGAAAACAACGTRCTTGTGTTCCCAAGCTCTCTTGCTRAACAAGAACTCAAGGCCTGACTTTGCATGTGAAAACACGCTGTGGGGCTTGCAGGTCGCCGCACCGCAGCCCTGGCTCGGCAGCAGCGGGGCCTGCACGAGCTGCCTGCCCCAAAGGCTTCCTGCAGCAGTGCCCTGGCTTCTCTGTGGCAACCCCCTCGCTTGCAAGCTTGAGAAGCCTCTAAAGAGATGTCACCTGCACAGCTCTCACAGAGCTGCATCGTCTCGTGAGGCACCTGCCTGCCAGGTGAGCAGGCGCACACCGGGATGAGAGCCTGCATCCCATGGCATCCCGAGTGCTTCTCCCCAGACCAAGCCTTTCTCATCCCTTATAAGCAGGAACCAGCAGGCAGAAATGGGAAGGGAAATGGGAGGGGAAAATCACTGCTATGTTTTACTCTGGTTTTTTTTTCTTTTCTTTTTTTTTTTTTTTCTTTTTTTCCATTTGGTGATGAAATTGTGCTGGAGGCACGAAAAATCTTTCTGTGGAAAAGTCCAAAATGCTTTCTATATCTAAGTGTTCCCTTCTTCCAGACAGAGTGGAAAGGTAACTTCTAAAATAATTATCTCTATGCTCCAGCCCCACTTATCCATGCTACATATCCCAGTGTGGTATGTCTAAGTTTTCAGCATCCCAGTTCTTCCCCCATGGCAGTTTGCATGAACATAAATCAAAATTTGGGAGAAACGAGACTTTTCCTGGTCAGCTSTTTTGGCATTTTCAGTAAGTCTATAGCTGTTCGGTATCCAATTTGTAGGACATGATTTCAAGATGAACTCCAGCATGTTTTCACTGCTGCTGACAGCAAAAATTAGTATGTGGCACACTGGGACTGCATCTGCCACATCCATAAAGAATTTATTACCCTGGCATGCAAGGACAGCACTCAGATTTCCTCTTCTAGTCTCCTTGCCTTGTGCAGCTCCTGACAGCCTTGATTTATTTTTTTGTTACTGCAACTACGCTACAACACAGCCAGGATTTCACCCTCCTGTTCGGCCCCCGTGAGCAGGAGGACGGGTCACAAATGGCAGCTCAGGCTGCTTTCACAATGCAGCTGAAGACACAGTCCCTCCAACACCCATGTTCTCCTCCCAGACCTGGAACTTGTGAAGTTGAGCATCCAAGTCAAACAGGAACTGCTCTGGCCAACATCTTGCCCCACCAGAAACCCAAAAGGCAGCACACGGGAGGGTGGGAACGGAGGAGCAGAGGCAAAGGAAAGAATGGAATAGCCCCTTTTGGCAGCCACTCACCTTCATGTGGACTTAAACCAGTCGGGAAACTTCACTTTCACTGGTAAATAGTCCAAAGTTTTATCGTCAAAGAGATTATTTAGGAATGTGGGAGTGCACATACCTAGGACAGCCATCTGACCTGACAAGTTAGGGCCAATATTCTCAAATCCACTGTATGCACTTCTTGGCAGACAGGATATCAGGGTGGATCCACCGGCATTACCTTTAACTTTCCAGGGCACTTTGACACTTATTGATGGAGAACTCCTTTATTAGTCACCTACGATGGTTGTGTGAGTTGTGTGTCTAATTTGATAAAGTGGGTCTCATCCTTTCCTCCTGCCCTTTCTTCAATGGATGTTTTCTTACTGCAGATTCCCCAAGCTGTGAGCCACAGTGAGGTAGCATGGCTCATCACTGGAAAACATGAGGTTAACTACTGCAAGTTGGSCAGAGAAGGCCAAAGTGTCTTCTGGGACTGATCCTGCCGTTGCTGAAGTCAATGAAACTGTTGTGAATTATTGTTTAAATTGTTGCATCATTGCATCATTTTGGGACTGAGTTTACCACATCCATAAAAACTCGATTATCCCATGCTGGAGTGGCAGCAATCATCTTTTCTACTCTGTTTATCATTGCACTGTTAGGCTTTTTAAATTACAACRTGACATCTCTTGTGTACAGGGACTTTTTGCTATTCGTTGCTATAAAGTCAGAATTTCAGCCACATTTCCAGCACTGAGGATTGGAAGGACTGATGACATTGCAGTTTGGGTTGTATTGTTTAAGGTTCTGCCAGCTTTGACTTCATCTGCTCAAATAACGTGGAAAGCAAGGATTTGTGTATAAGCAGTTCACCCAGTTGCGCTGGTGTTTCAATTAATGTGGAAGCCACACAGAACAGATAGAGAGGAGAAGGTATGTGACCCATCTGTGACCTGACCTTGTGACGACATTTTCCTGATCTCAATTGTTTCCCAGAAAAAATGTGTAATGACTTTGGAGGGTTTGTGCACAGGACTGTCAATCTCCCTACAGAAAAATGAAGCAGAAGATGAAGCAGGATCATGTGCTTCTCTCCTATGCTTTGCTTAAAGATTACCTCCTCCCTTATCTCCTTTGACGCTGAAGGGCCCGATCAAAAAACCTCCATGGGAATATCCCTGTGAGTTTCCCCGGGCTTTGAAAGAGCTTCCTTGAGAGTGTGTGATCTGTTTGGAGAGGACTGATAGTCATACTGCCTTCCATCTGAATGGGAGTTATCTCACTGGGAACCAGGGGTTAGCTGCACATGTTGGGCAGGTCCAGAAAGCAAAGCACCTTCAAGAGACTGCAAATCTCCCATACGGTGCCTCTCCTGAGGGTGTTTAATTTTTGTTTTGTTTGCTCATGTTTTGGCAAGGCTGCAAAAAAATTCTCTGCCTTAAAATGGGAAGGTGTGTACAATGCAATCAATAAATCAATATTCTGAGCTGAGACTCATCAGGAGCCAGGCTTGCCTGTGGCTGCCTCCTGCCAACTTTTTAAATGAACTTCTTTTAACACTTGAGTCATTGCATGATACAGAGTGAAGAAAAATGTGTGCAAGCAGAAGAAGGTTCAGCCTTCAGCAGCTTCGCACCCAGCGTTACCTCTGTGTGTCAGCGAAGCTTGTCACGAAAAGGCAAGTGCCAGCAGCAGATATCTGCTTCCCACGTGTTCAACATTGCTAGGAAGCACCTTGTGGCTTCCAAGCTGAATATCTGGAAGATTATCAGGAGGAAGATAAGACTCCAAGTACATTATTTATGGGAGTCCTAGTTGGGAAAAAGGGCGTGCAGAAACATGGATGGATGTGTGTGTGTGAGGGTGTTCTTCCCATCTCAGCGAGACTTTCACACTGCACACATTTCCTCTGAACTTGCACAGCCCCGTACCTGGCTTTGCAGTCAGGCCAGCCCCATTTGCACAGTTTCATTGCGCTGGCTCCCGGCTGCTGGCTTTGGTGGCAGCCCATGGGTGCACTGAGGATGGGCCACCAACCCAACATCCTGTCCCACTTCTACCTGGCAGCAGCGGCAGGATTCATGGAAGACATCACCGCTCACATGCTTGTGTTGTCTTAGTATGCCTTAAGGATAGTAGCAGCTTAACTTTGTAATTTGGAAACTCTGCTGCCTGTGTCTCAGGTCCTCAGAGGCAACTTTCCCTGGTTCTGGCAAATGCCACGTATCAAGGGAAAAGGGAGATGCAAGAACTAAGCAGGAATCAGGACTGAGTTGATGTGGGTATATTTGCTGGTTATCTTTAACCTTGTGGGAAATAGAGGATCAGGAATAACATAGACAGAAATGGCGCAGACATATAAACCTTGGAAAAAAATAAATATTTTCTGATGGAATTTAGACCTTTGGTCAGCAAATGTCATCAGATTTTCTGTTTTTAAGAAAAAAAACCTTTCTTTGTGGTATCTTCACATAATCATGTCAGCTCAAGCATACAAGTATTTCCAGGAAGAGCTTCTGGCTGTAAATTTTGGTATCTTCAAAGAGAAGACTAGATGGGCTAAAGCCCTTTAGGATACAAAGGTTTCTGTATGTGGAATGCTGTTTTAAAATAATTTGATTTCACTCCACTTGCAGTTCAGTCTTTCAGCAATCTATGAAATCCTCAGCCTTTCGAGCCTTGGGCCTTTACGACACCGCAGTCAGGCAGATACTCATTCAAACTGCCCATTGAACAGTTTCAAAGGAGGCAAAACTGTGGAAGAAAGGTCTTGAGAATAAAGAGTCCTCAAGCACAAGGTAGTTTCTGAAATTCTCCTACAACTTCTGTAACCCTGGACATTGTTAGGGCAGAATAAGCCAAATTGCAAGGCTAGGATGTAGATCTCCGCTGACCCCCACCCAAGATCTGCACTGTTTGGGCCACAGTTATTGCTCTCAAAGCAAAAGAAAACTTTCTAAAAGAGTTTTAAAATAGCCTGAATGTGACTCAAATCCAGCATACCCATGTCATTTAAACTTTAAGAAATGTTTCATCCTCAATTTGCTCTGTAATGCTCAAATCCACAAAATGAGGTGCTATTTGCCCCTCCAACCCCATGCAGCTCTGCTCAAGCCAGGCCAGAAGCAGATCCAGGTTTCCATGGGCAGGGATCAGCATTTCGATTCTTCAGGATTTGCTCTGAGGCCAAGTTAAAGYGTGGAGGAGTGACGGAGCCACCAGGTCACTGCGTTTCAGCTCTTTGTAAGGCTATTTGCAGCCATGCCTCCCAGTGCTCACCAAAGCTGAAGAGCAGACTATGCCTGAAGCATTCGCCTTTCCCAGGGCTCAGGGGCAACCAGCTTGGCAGRTTAGTGACCCTTCCTTTCCCCAGCATGTGTTTTTTAAAAAACTCTGTCCTACGCTCTGAGTGGTGCTCRCTTTTGCCCTTGGTCTGTTTGAGTGCTGTCGAGGTGGCATTTTCCAAGAGACAAGGATGGCAGCACTGGCGTGGATAAGACATATTCCCCAGGCCCATGCTGTGCACCATCTTCTTGCCGGGAATAGTGAAGAGCCTGTCCATGCAAGACTCTCCATGGATTTTCATGTCTGTTGGGTCAAGATCACTTTCTCCCATTAGCTTTACTTTTCAATTTTCTTTTCTCAGCATCTCAGAAGGAATTGTAGTAAGTCTTTATTTCCYTCTCTTTTTTGTGTGTGAGTATAAATTCCTCTCCCCTTCTTCTTCTGTCTCCCCTTGCCACACAATCACCCTCCTTGCTGTATGGGTTCAACGTGAGCTCTTCGCTGTGCTTCAGCGTGGCATCGCACAGGCCCGGCGGGACCAGTGTCTGCTCCTGTTCTGCACAGTCAGTGTAAGCAGGGCCAGGTGTAGGACTCAAGGACACCCAGGTGCAACGCATGAGGCACTTAAACTGTAATCTCTTTCTAGATATTTGTATATAATTTATATTGTGACCAGAAGAGACACTCTAGTGTTCCCTCCATTTACCAGCTGTTTGGGGTGCCCTTCCTTTGCTACTTCCCCTCTGTGCAAGCTATGGTGTTAGAATGAGCATTTGCACAACATAAAAATGCAAACTAGTGTGTTTAGTGTCCAGGCTAAAGCAGAAACTTGGGACCCTGTTTTGGGTGCAGCGTGCKCTCAAGCTCACCTTGGCCAGCCCTGGTAGTGCAGCACAGTGCAGGGCAGAGCCTGCAGGGCTGCAATGCCCAGGCACTGCAGGAGCACCTTCCCTGCACTCCCCTCACATGCTTGTTTTGGCTGACATGGGAGAGAGATACCAAGAACAGGATCATCCCAGGTCTGGCTGTAACAGCAGTGGCCAAAAGCTGAGCGATAGCCTTTCCCTACAACAGTCTGCTCCTGCATTCAGCTCYGTTAGAACAAGCAGTTATAACTAGAGTTACAGTTATAACTTGGGATCGCAGCAGTCTGCTGGCCAAAGGCTGAATGAAGTGTTAATTTTGGAAACCAAAGGAGATATTTAACGATTCATGGCTCTTTCGTTCAAGCAGATATCAGTGTCTGGAATAGCTGTGGGGAGGCGAGCTGTGAACATCCCCAAGCAGATGGACACAAGCTGGGCACGTGAACCTGGAGGCAATTGCCATGACACTCTGTTCAGCAAGCACAGCTCATCACGCTCATGTTTTTCCTCTAGGCATAGACAGCCCAGAGATTTCCATAAAGAGTCTGTTTTACATCCTCCCTGAAGGGTAATTAGCGACAATAAAAATATTTCTGAAATTGCTGGCTGCCTTAGAGCATGCCAGCATGGGAGGGCTTTGTGACCAGCATCAGRTACCACGAGCTATGAAATGCCTGCAGGCCCAAGAGTAGACCAAGACAAAGGCCTCAGCCCGGGACTTTGCTGCTCCATCACACAGCAGCAGCAGCAGCAGCAGCTGCCTGGAACGTGCACGGAGGTGCTACTTCAGGGAGAACAAAAACATAAAGCCCAAATACTGTGTTTAACCACCRTGAAAATAAAAGAAAGAAAAGAAAAGGAAAAAAAAGCCTCCTTGGTGGAAAACAAATTCAGAGCTGTGTTCCTACTCAAAAACGACTGGTGCCAGCAGGAAATATTTATTTGTGCATCTTTACTTACTGGAGGAGATTTACAAGGGGAAGAAGCTTCGTGTGTTTTTTGACTGATCTACTTGTGTCCTCTCCTGAACCCTTCAATTTCTTCTCCATGGTCACATTTCAAAATGTTCCTGCTCTGTTCAGAGGTTCGTTCAATGAAGCAGCATGGAAAAGCTTGGAAGGGATGGGGCTGCAAGACGTACAGTGGTYTCTGTGCTGAACTTCACAGCCAGCCTCGTGTGTCCTGGGCTCCTGCTGCTGAGGGCTGGTGACCTTCAGTTCTGGGGGTGACTTTCTCTGCAGGCTGATCAAAACAAAGAGCAAAAGTAATCCCAAAAACTACACCGTAACCACAGGGTTGTGTCTAGTAGAATCAAATATGGGGAAGTAAAAGTAGGTGTGACCCTATCTGGCTCCATTCATGTCCCTTTTGTTTCCTTGTCCAATAGATTTTGGGCTTTATGCCTGAGAAACCCCAAAGCAGAAAGCTTTGAAACTGCTATAGACAGCACATTGGCACTGTCACCTTGACAAGGAGGGTAAATGTAATATGCAAGTGTTAAGACTGATGTTGAATGGATTTTTATTTTTATTGAACAATACTGATGTCCTTTAAATGCAGTTTTAAAGTACAAAACTTTTAACAAATGGGTGCATTAGCAGTAGGATGTGACCAATACATTTATATGGATTAGCTGAGAGTTGGTAGGCTGTTCTCTCACACATCGTTGAGAATCAAAGAATCAAAAAATCAATAGAGCAGTACAGTAATAGTCTTCTCTTACAGATGAACTGGGGCATTGTCTAATACTGTGCTTAAAGACGTTTGCCCTTGATTATTCTTTACTGCATTCGTCTTTACATTTGATAATGCTGTGCATGTATGGGAAAGAAAAAAAGGTGCAATCTATGACTCAGAAATCAATTGCAATATTTCCGACATCAGAAAATACCTGCATCATCAAAATTATTCTCCTTTCACTAACTTACGTACTGTAAAATTGATTTCTGATTTTGTTGAGAAGGATATTTTGAATCTTTTGATAAATCAATAAACATTCAGTCTTGAGTACACGCATGTGTTCTGAACTATTAAAAGACTTAAAGTTCTGCCATTAGTGGCAAGACCTAGTTTTAGAAAAAAGCCCTTTTTGCCCTTCCCTCCTTCCTGTTTTTAACTGGTCTCTTAACAGCACTGAATATTAAATAGCCCCTTCCTCCTCAGACCATGTCTGAAAARTTATAGAGGAGCAAGAGATTTTTCAAAGCAGGTACAATGCCTAAAGAGTATTCACAAGAGTGTGCAGGATGAAAATCAATTTCCATAATCAAAATATTTGGACCAACAAATTAGTCTGAGTTCTGGCTCAAGTTCCAGAATATTGTTCCTACCCAAACATTTTGAAAGTTTCTGGGTCGGCATTAAATTAAAAATATCTAATGGAAAGTGAATGAGAGCATGTGGAGCTTAAATGTTTTGATTACCTACTGTAAGAGTGCTACCTTTCTTTAGCTCTCCAATGGCAAAATTTATATCTATGGAGATGTCCATGACAGTAGTTAAAATCCCGCTTTACTGAGCTGATACTATGTCATCTACATCTATAGTGAATATATTCAGGTATTTTAAGCCTGACAGGTTTCTAAATCTACCCTGACCTGGCGCTGGTAGAGCCTGGAGCTGGCAGTGGTGAGTGAGACACTTGACTTGGGGCAGCTAAGAGCATATTGATCCCAGTATGTGGTTCTTCAAGGGACGACATGGCTGGCAGTGTCAGGGTACAGCTACCCTGCACCAGGGTAAAGCTGGCCTTCAGCCCAGACYGTCTCCGGCCCCTTCTGCACTTCCTGGGATGCAACTTGWGGCTTCCCAGCCACAAGGCAATATYTCCTATTTTGTGTGGTGGGAACAGYTGAAAAATCACATCTATGCCTGTTTGAGAAGGGATTGAAAAGTAAGGAATGGAGATAGGCCAAGAAGTGTTGACAGGAAGATCTGAGAGTGCGTAATTATTAAATACAAATCACCGCCAATGCTCTGCAATGGCTGGTAGGCTCACACAATGGGAAAGTAGCTGCTATTTGGCAAAATCAGAGTTTGGAAGCTTTGGATGATGGCCTATTTTTCCAAGGCATTTCTGATGAAGGGGTGCAGGCCATTCTCATACAGTTAATAGCTGTAGGCCAGCTCACAGTACCAGGAGCCAGATCTCACTCTTATTCTTTGTGGTTGCAAAAAATGAAAGAAAGAGTAAAGGGCTATATCCTGCTATCGTTATTTTTTCAAAACTTCTAATGGACATAGCTGCTATCCCTAGATACAGATCAATGGCAGGATACACTCATAATATCTTTGTCCCAAACTGAGCTCAAAGAATCATGTCTTCCTATTTCAGCTTAACATGAGATAGCACAGTCAGATAATGAAGACTGGATTTTCTTTTGAACAAGTCCTCGAAGTATCTATTGCATCCTGATGAATGAATTCTTAAATAGAAAATCCCTACATTTCAGTAAATATAGCAAATGTGTTATACTATACCATGCTAGGAAATCTCTATCAGTGCTTTTAGTTCAGCTTTTGCAGGTATAATACTCCAGTGAAGACTACACATTGGAACGGTTACCAGTCAAATGAACCAGCTGAAACAATAATGCTCAATAAGAGCTTTGCTATGTCTTTCAGCCAAAACCTGTGTGATATATTTTGCATTTCTTTGTACTGTGTGCATTACTAAGAAAATGAGCCACAGAAGTCTCTACTGAACAATATTTTAGAAGCTGGCTTTTAGTTCTGCCAGTGATTATTAGTCCAAACAGCTCGTGACAGTTTAATTTCTCTTCAACCTTTTTCTCCCTCTCAGTTGGAGGTAGCATTTCAAAATATCTGGAAGGGCATTATTTGTTTTCCTTCCCCAAATCTCCACAAAGATGTTGTGGATAACCACAAAAGTATCATCCACATTCCTTTATGGTAGTACATGGGGATATGATTTATTCAAAACCCCGGTGTACTTTAAACGCTCGCCAAGTCGAAGCGCATAGCATTCCAGAAAGAAGCCCTTGGGAAATCTACCTAGACTGTTGACAAACTTGGATCTGAAAAGCAGCAGATATGCTGTCCAAGATTAACAGGCTAGATGACAGTGCTGCTAAAAGCCTAGGAGGCTAATGTGAACCAACAAGGCCATCTGGGGTTGTTTATCTGTTCTTACTGTGTGATACCATAATTTGGCGTGAAGGACTRGAGCCTCTGGCAAAATCAGACATGACAAAATCTTATGATCATAGTCAGAAACAACTGTTATTCTTTTCACTGAAAAGAAGCAGAAATCACTGACTTTTGCCTATCTGAAAGCAGCTTGAAAGATAAGAGTTGCTGGACAGTGCTGCCCTTCAGCTATTGATTGCCTGGAAAACATGAAAACATGGAAACATGAAGGGAAAAGGGGTCATTAGGTTTTATTGCACAGTAAATATTTATGGTGATAGTATTCACGCTTGTTCCTGTAAATGAGTCACATATACAGCTATGGTGAGGTCCGCTTTGCGAAGCCAGGATGAGGCCTTGCTATTCTGCTTATCTTCAGCCACACAACACCCCTGACAAATGCACCTGTGCTCTCCCCAGAGGAGATGGCAAAGACAAAGTTGCTCTGAGATGRAATACAGAATTTTGTAATTTCCACTTGCTCCTCTTCCAGATGCGATCTGTGAATTGGAAATTTTCAGTTTGGTTAACATCTCAGAGAGAGGAAACTTCTTCCTGCTTTCTGGGGATGAGATGAACTTGCTCCTAGTGCCACTACCCTTGTGACCCAGAGGAACGGGTGGCAAGAGCCCAGCCACTGCAGCTGCAGATTAAAGGCCTGATGATACATCTGGCACAACACCTGCATCACTAGCAGAGCTGGAAACGTGGGGACCAGGCGATGAGCGCGATGCCATCGCTGTGTACGTTAGATGAGAGTTCCTGTAAACGGGATCTGCTGTGATCGCCTGTGCCTGGGGGAATACTGATGTTCAACATTATGCAGTGAGGTAGCCTGAGGTAAAACTAAACATACTTCACATATTTTCTACTAAGTTCCCAAAGGATAAGGGTTTGGGGACATCAGGAAAACGTAATGTGGAGCTAGAGCTAAACTCACACCTACTCAGCTGTGTGCACCTGGCAACTGCGAGAGAAACAGCATCCTATGGGATATCTCCAAGAGCAAACTGTCCTTGTCTTATAGAAACGTGCAGCTATGGTGAATTAACTGAGAAAATCCAGGACAGTGTTTTACCTATGGCTGCTCTGAACTTTTTGTTTGTGAATGTTCTCTATAAACAAGGCCTCATAAATTCTGTTGCTCAAGGATAGTTTCTGCAGGACGTTTAGAAGCAGGTAAATTCAGGACAGCTTGTGAAACCAGTAGCAGAAATGTGTTACTGAGATAGCTGTAGGCTGTGATGCACTCTCAAGCTTGTTTCTTTGCTGCCTCTCACCTTGTGAAGCTGTCAACTTGCCTGTAATCCAGGTGTGCAGGGATAATGTTCTAGTTTGGTAACATTTTTGCCCTGGTTTGTAGAGATGCACGTGACTACCCACAACACAAGATAATGAAGCCCTGAGCCTGCCTTCCTTTCCTTCCTTCCTTCCTTCCTTCCTTCCTTCCTTCCTTCC
>NW_020455704.1:233098-253490 GCF_003342845.1 Nothoprocta perdicaria
TTTAACTGAAGAGTCACCCAGCCTTTGTGATTTAGGATTAATTGGTGGCAGTGGAAGGAAAAACAAGAATGTGTGAGTCTACRGTAGGTACAGTTGAGGCAGATACAGCCGCAGTTTGCTTTCACATTTGTTGATTTTTCAGAAACTTAGATGTCCTGAAAAATAGTGGGAAGGGAGAAAGAGAGCCCAAGCTGGGCCTGTGTTTCCCTTTCATGATGAGGGTTCCTCTGTACTCRGCACTGGTGAGGCCACGCCTCAAATACTGTGTTCGGTTTTGGACCCCTTTCTACAAAAAGGACATTGAGGTGCTGGAGCACRTCCAGAAAAGGGCATTGAAGCTGGTGAAGGGGCTGGAGCTCAGACCTTTTGAGGAGCAGCTGAGGGAGCTGGCATTACTTAGTGTGGGGAACAGGAAACTCAGGGGAGACCTTATCGCTCTCTACAGCTACCTGAAATAGGCTGTAGTGAGGCAGGGGTCAATCTCTTCTCCGTAATAACTACAGATAGAACAAGAGGAAATGGCCTCAAGTTGCACAAGGGGAGGTTCAGGTTAGACACTAGGAAGAATTTCTACCTGGGAAGAGCAGTGAAGCCTTGGCACAGGCTGCCCAGGGAAGCGGTGCACTCACCGTGCCTGGCAGTGCTCAGGAAACRTGTAGATGAGGCACTTAGGGACATGGTTTAGCAGGCAGGGTGGTGAAGGTTTATSGTTGGACTTGAATGTCTTTTCCAAACATAATGATTCTATGATTCAATGGTGGCTTTTGTTTGTTTTTTTTCTCCCCTATGTGGCCACTGATTTTCACAGATCCTGAGAGTATGTAGTATCTTTGAAATCACTATGTGCACTCACGTCTGACAATTTTTAGGCTCATCTAGGGCAGTGTCAAACTTGTTCAAAAAGAAGTTAGACCCTGACAGACAGATTTCCTCGTGCAGTAAGTATCTGCTGCAAAAAGAGAAACAATCATAGAATCATAGAATCATAGAATCATAGAATGCCGAAGGTTGGAAGGGACCTCAGAGGTCATCGAGTCCAACCCCCCTGCTCACGCAGGGWCACCTAGAGCACGTGGCACAGGGCTGCATCCAAGCGGGTTTTAAAGATCTCCAAAGAAGGAGACTCCACAACCTCTCTGGGCAGCCTGTTCCAGTGCTTTGTCACCCTCACAGTGAAGAAATGCTTCCTTAAGTTCCTGTGGAACTTCCGATGCTTCAGTTTGAAGCCATTTCCTCTAGTCCTATCCCTGCTCACCACTGAAAAGAGGCCGGCCCCCTCCTCCTCACTGCCTCCCTTGAGGTATTTATACACGCTGATCAGGTCCCCCCTCAGCCTTCTCTTCTCCAGGCTGAACAGACCCAGCTCTCTCAGCCTTTGTTCATATGGCAGATGTTCCAGGCCCCTGATCATCCTGGTAGCCCTGCGCTGGACTCTCTCCAGCAGCTCCACATCCCTCTTGTACTGGGGAGCCCAGAACTGCACACAGGACTCCAGATGTGGCCTCCCCAGGGCTGTGTAGAGGGGGATGATCACTTCCCCCGACCTGCTGGAGACGCTCTTCTTAATGCAGCCCAGGATCCCGTTGGCCTTCTTGGCCACCAGGRCACACTGCTGCCTCATGGTCAACTTGTCGTCCACCATGACACCCAGGTCCCTCTCTGCAGGGCTGCTCTCCAGCAGGTCCACCCCTAATCTGTACTGGTGTCTGGGGTTATTCCTCCCCAAGTGCAGGACCYTGCACTTGCCCCTGTTGAACCTCATGAGGTTTCTCGCCGCCCAGTCCTCCAGTCTGTCCAGGTCCCTCTGGATGGCAGCACAGCCCTCAGGGCTATCAGCTACTCCACCCAGYTTGGTATCGTCRGCAAACTTGCTGAGGGAGCACTCCAGCCCTTCATCCAGGTCGTTAATGAATAAGTTGAACAGGACCGGACCGAGAACTGACCCCTGGGGGACACCACTAAGTACAGGCCTCCAGCTGGACTCCGCAAAATGTTGCAGTGTTGCTTAAAAGCGAAATAATCACCGAAGAGCTGTATGCTCCTTTTAGGCACTAAAGCACAGTGAGAAAACATGGCCATTAACCCAATGTCTTCTATGCATGTAACAGAACTCACTGATTTCTTTGAAAAAAAAAATAACCATAAGTATTCAAAGGAAATTAAGGATTTTTGAGTCTCCAACTGCTACGGACATACCATGAAAACAATTGCTGTAAAGGTCATGGATACTCAGCTCTTCCAGAGGGCTATGTCCCTTCAGGGCTATGTCCCTTCCACATCAGAGCCTAGATTGACTTGTGTGGAGCAATCCAGAAAGATATGGCTGTTAGCTTGTGGACAATTACAGGTCCAGGGCTCCAGGTGACTCCTCAGTCCTTTCCTATTTAGTAGAACAGTTGTCCCCATAGCATCTCAAGCTGCACACCCCAAAAGTGAGAAGCTAAATCCACAAAGTACTGTCAGAGAAAGAATACGTGTGGATGCTCACAGAGTTCTTAATACCGCATGAGTCTTCCTATCTCATGACAGAGGTTGAATTAAGCAGCACTTGACCTTGAAAACCTGAAAACTGGCTGCTTCATCTGTAGATGTGCCTCTCGGTTCAAATGGAATTTGCACAATGTTTTGCACTGAATGATTCCCAGAAAATCTTGTTCTTTGTCCGGCTGGAATTTTTAAGGAGGTATTTACCCAGCTGTCCCTAAGAGTGTCTCTTGTAATGTTTGATGCATTTTGGAAACTTTCCCTCGGAGAACAACCATGGATGAAATCGCACAAAATGTTGTGCAATTCTGTTTTACTTAATTAGAAGCTTGGAAATAACAAATATACTGGAATGTAGTTTCAGTCCATTCCCTTCMCTTCTTTCTTTGACCTCCTATCAAGAAGAAGCAATATATTCCTCTTCTGGAATGGGATTAGGGACAGCCCGTATATTGGCACATAATTACTTCAAAACTACATCATCTTTTAGGAAGGAAAGTACAGTGAACTCACTGAAGGCACTGACCAACCACATAACAACAAATGGGAGTTCGTCCTGCTTTTTGTCAGATCTCTACAGTCTTCAGACAGTGTGAGCCCTTCCAGTGCCTTCTCCTACAGCTCTGCGGTTGTCCAGCTCCTCAGCACCAGACTCTTCGTCCTGCCAAGTCCTCATAGCTTTGTGTACATGTACTGGTGGCTGGCCCAAATGTCTTGAACCCAGCAACCAGATACGACTGTCTAGTCTTGTGCCACCCAAGAAGCATTCCTATTCCCTTAGCTCCAGCAAAGCCAGCCCTCTACCACAGTTCCAGCACATCTCCCTTCGTATCCGCCTTGACTACTCAGATCTTTGTACCAGACCCATGTACTCCTGATGCCTGAAGGACCATGTTTTCTGCCATGTCCTGAGACCCTTCACCTCCCCGTCCTTACAGCCCAGTCCTGTTGATGCCAAGCTAAGCCAAGAGTTTTGGGAAGAAATGGCACCATATCCTCCGCAGCTACATTGAGATTCTCCTGTTGGCAGAAGCTTTGTTGGCCAAGTTGTGTCTACCTCAGCTGAAACCCCTGTGCTCTTCTCTTCATCTTGGCATGAGCGGGTGGATGGCCTGCAAGTTCTCCCATGGCTGACTGTTTCTCTCTTACAAGCTTTTTCTCATCTGCCATGCCCACGGGTAGCATCATCTCTCACCTTGGGAAGCTCTAGTTAGGGTAGTAATGTGCTCCTGTTTGGGTGACTTGGCAAGTCACTGCCAACACAGACACCTGCTCTACCATAGCCATGCAGACATTAATTCAATAAGATACCTACTCTACCATAGCCGTGCAGACATTAACTCAATACAACACCTTCTGTGCCATATTCATCTTTTCCTACTGACACCACGTTACTACAGACTTCTGCTTTGTCCTATTTTTCCTCTTGCTTATATGGAAACTTGCTACTCAAATGACTTGAAGAAATAAAATGTGACGACATTTGGCCATCACATGGGGAATCCTTACTTTTCCGGGAGGATATGCAAGCAATCACTGCCAAGGTATTTCAGAAATGACCATGGAAAGGAATGAGGCCTGAAAAAGAGGCGGGGAGGATTATGTCTAGACAAGCATTTGATTAGGGCTTTTGACTTGCTGATTTTGTAATTGTCTTCCTAAAGGAATTGGGATGACTCTGTACAGGGCTTTTTAAAAAGCTCTTAGTAGCCACATTTAGTATGGTATAGTATTCACTGTACTTTTAAAACATTATCAAATAACAAGTCACTTTTAATCTTTTTTTAAAGACCTGACTGGGAAAAGGTTTGTCTGTTTTTTTTGGTTTTTTTTTTTTTTTTTTTTTGGCTAGGATTTTTGGCTTTCTTGATTGAATAGTAGAAATTGTGTGTGCATATGGTAAGAACTTAAAATCAGTCTGAATGCACAACCCATATATTTAGCAAATATGTTCATATAGTATTAGATCCTCAGGAAAAAACAATTTTACTGCTGTTTAGGCTTGATTTCTGAATAGGTAAAAATCTGCCCACAATTCATTATAGAACTATTTTGAAAACTGTAAACCCTTCTGAAAAATCTCCACCATTATTTGTCCACCATCTAGGATCTGATGTAACTGTCCTGAAATCCACCACACAATTGGAACCTGCTGCCAAACTGGACTTTTCTTATGGAATGATTGCTGAGTTTCAAAATTTTACAAGTATATTTTATTGCTTGCCCTGTATAGTAAATGTTGAAAAATTGGCTTTCTCCTCAGCTTTGTTATTTTTGTAATGCTTCCAGTAACTACCACATCACTGAATATCTTTTATTATGCCTGCACAGATATGAAAGTTTATGATAAACAGATGGATTTAGAGAAACAAACACTATTGCATTAATTCACCACTTTGTTGTTCTCTGTTTAGSTGTATACTTTTTCATTATTTTCTATGTGCTTTTTTCCCCAAATATCCAACTTTATTCTCCTAAAGACACACATGTTTTTTTCAACTTGGAGCAGCACAAATATAGCAAGCAACCAAATAGGAATATATAGGTCACAATATTGCAAAACCCCCTAAATTCAGTAATTTATGTTCTTTTTCAGTTACTTCATCACCACTAGCCTGTTGTTAAAGGAGCCAAAAGGAATACAAATTACTATGGTTTGAAATAACAAAGAGGAAAGGCATTTTTCATGACTTAATTATCTATTTTAGGTGCATTTTCCAAGATACTATTCCCGTTTATTTTCAGAAAGAAAATATTATGTTTATATTACTCTTGTTAAGTGAAAGAAATGTCCTCTACTCACTTGCTACCAAAGGGAGTATTTAATAGCGTGATTTATTCTGTTAAAGTTAAGAATGCACTTAAAGTGACCTGCAGCAGAACAGAGTAATTCAATGTGCAACAAGGTCCATGCTAACTCTGACACAYATGAGCAAGCTATTTTCCTGCCCAGCAGCATGCACACAGACTGAACTGGCTGCACCTTGTAGCTACACCCTGAGTAACGTGTGTTGTGGCTGGTTTGGAAGGGATGGTTAATCATAACGTTGCACTTCCTTCAAAAGGTCAAAAATTTCATGACTAACTCCAATAATGCAGTAAAGGTCACGTTTAGCACTTATTCTGCAGACCATATCTTGGTTCAGCTAGCAAGCACTTTTGTGAAAGGGATTAAAACTCATGAAGATCTTGATAAATCCACCTAATAATTTGAAAAGAAAAAAAAAATAGTTCAATGAGGAGGAATATGAGATTACACAGGTTTGCAWCATATAGCGGCTTATAGGATGCAGTGAGTGAATGTTGTCAAGTGTTATGAAAAATAGTAAGAGTAGGTAAGATGCACATCTCTGTTCTGTAGAACAGATGACAAACTCCTGTTCTGAGTGACTGGAGACACTGATGGGAAAGATGATAAGACAGACAAAAGGGGAGAGAAAAATGCTTTTTGAGTATTACACATGGATAGGAGGAAAAGAGAACACGGTAAAACAAGTTTTAAAGAAAAATTGAGTAAGAATGGAAATAGTGTTCTCTGCAAGACACACAGAAGCAGAAAGGTCTTTGTGGCATTGTATAGATAGCTCGACTCCAGGTTTTCCAGCAGTGTGCGATTGTTCCATTTTCAAATCTCCACCTGCACTGTAGGGATGTCAAAAGAGTCTCCATTAGTGTGTTCTGAACCAGACAGACTTTGATGGAATAACAATTTGACTTTGATGGAATAACAATGGAAAGGCTGTCAGGGAGAGGAAAGCCTAACAAGGATGAAATTTTCTCAGTTTTGCAGATACTGTCACTATTCAACAGAGATTTACTAGAAACACATTCATCTCTCTAAGATATGAGTGAACATATATATATATTTATATATGAAGAGGAGAAGGACAAGTTTCTGTCACATTTCTCTTTTTGGAAAGCAAGTCAACCTTAAACAAAAAGTTGAAGCAATAAAAAGAAGCCRAGCTCTTCAAACAAAAGGGTAGAGCTAAGCTTCATGGCTTCTCTAAGATGTGCCAGATACCCGAGATTGCTGCAGCAGAGACATTAGAAGAGAGGCAATACACATCACAGAACATATAATAACCTAGCTGAAAATGTAAAGACCTCCAAAACTTGAGCACCTGACCATTGCATTGGCATGCAATTTCCATACCCAAGTGAAGCCTTGTAGCAAAGATAATGTGGCTCTAACAGAAAGGGAGGCAAGGAAATCACTTCTTCCTATGAGTGCATCTCTGAAGACACAAGCACCTCTTAGCAGTTTAGCATACRTTATTGTTTACAAAACAAAAGAGAGTATTCCCAGGCAGTTARGTAGTCATTGTCTAACTGTCTATACATCTGACTATGTCTAACATGTCTAACATTTCTATAACAGACATTTCCTTTTTTTTTTCAATGTACTGCACTCAGGAAGACAAAATAAAAAAGACTCACAGGGAAGGAAAAAAAAGGTTTTCAAATCAGACAAGAATGTGTAAATAGAAACAGACTGGTGAAAAGTTCAGCAAGTCCCATTTATAATGACAGACTGCCATGAAGTTCTCTGCATCAAAATAGGCTTCAAAAGTGAGAAAMCCACATAAGTCCAGTCATCCCAAGCATGACATAGTTATTGGTTGTAAGGAGATCTTTATTTGGTGTCGGAGTCTTGGGCAGGGTGTGTCTTTCCATGCCTGTCCTGTCCTTTACATTTTAAGATATGTCCATGTGACAGTACTCCCAAATTCCTAGACAATAAAGAGAAAGGAGTGGATGCAAACAATGAAGTCTTTCAAGCTAGTCAGTTGGGCTTTTTCTTTTTTTCTCTCACTGCAAACCCTTTAATTCTGACTCCCATTCTCTAAATGCTTCCCACGGATGAAGAAACAAAAGCAAAGACCATCCCAATTTGGATTTTCCACTATTATCGTCCACTGTTGCCACTGGTGGTATGATACTGTTGGACTTGGKCACCCCAGTACCAGGGCTGGGCACTGACCTAGCTGAAGTCCAGCTCAGGTAAGGGCTAGGCCCAAAACTGAAGCTTTTTTGGTGCTCCCAGGGAAAGAGGCAGAAGGTGAGTGGTGGAGGCTGCCATCAGCAAGWAGGACTTGTTGATGCTTTCAGGGATCTGTCGCTTCCCTACATTGGTCTGGAGAGCTGGGAAATYTAGTTACCCATGAGAGCTGTGCTCTTCTGACCAAAAATCCCCATGAAATTAGGGAGAGAGGAGATTGCTTGCCAGTTACTATAGCTACATCCTTCAAAATACTCATCAAGATTGACTGGGTCAAAATCAAAATGCTTTTAAAGGAGTGGATTCTCCAGGCCCCCTTTCTAGCTCTGCATTGGCTGTGAATTCAGCAGCTTGTAAGGCCATGCTTGCACTCTTTGCTTTACCTCGCTGTGTGCGACTGGTCTGACAAACATATCTGTTCTCCTGCTCTTTTGAAGGAGCATGTTCTTGCACGTGGTCATTTGGAAAATTGGAATGGGAGTATGGTAAGGTGGTAAGGTGGAGTATGGTAAACTGTTTCCGTGTGGATATGATTGCTATGTACCCAAGAATTGGTGAATAGCTTCTCCCACGCAATGCAATCTGCGAGTTCTTTTGTGCTGTTAAATTTTATTTCTCCTCTGCTGACATCAACAGAATTGTTGGTGTTCGTAAGATTCAGGTTTAAATGTTATGCAGGCACATCTACAAGAACCTGAGGAAAATAATTGTGCTGTGGAATATGGCTGCACCAATTATCCTATCTTGTCCTATTCAGTCAGGTCTCCTCCTAGCATACTGCAAACCACTAACAAATTCCTGTGGGCCTTAGAGCCTTTTACTCTTCAGGGGCTTGATTCTAAACTGAATTCTAGACATTCATTAAAGGAAACCCCCGCACGAGGAGAGGAGGTTGCTTAGAATAACCTTTATTTTGCTGAGTGTACTTTCAGTGAAGTTTAAGAAACTTAGGAACATAAGTACTTTCTGTAAACTTTTTCCCTACTTTCTTACTTTTTCATGTCAGCCACAATATTTGTTCTTGACACTAACCTCCTTGACATTTAGACTGCATCTAGATTCATAGGTTTTTGAGGTTTTGTGTTTTAGTTTTCAGTTTGGTAGATTTTTTAAAATCCTTTAAAAAAAATTTTTTTTTTTAAGCCTGGACTTGACTCAGAGGTTTTATTTTAGAAAGGCTTTCAAGCTGTCTATTCTTATTTATTATTTAAGATTACATTCATCTTGAGGAATCCAGGCTTACAGTGTCATATCATTAAGGAACTTAAGTAGCACCACTCAAATCACTGACCTAAAACGGACTATTCACATGCCTAAAGTTGAGAGCTTTTCTGGACTGGACCTAATTCAGAGAGCCTGGCAACATATAACTCAAATCCTACTTGTTGACAATGGGATGAAATGCAAAGCACCACTCTCTGTCAGACATTCAATAGAGTTTTACCTCATTCTGAATTGTCGTCTCTTTCAACCACAGAAGTTCAAGTTTTGATACTTATACATGCACTGGAAAACCAATGAGCACATATGTATGATAGAGTTTCCTTTGGCTTATATGTAGGCTGCCAAATGCAGTATTCTGTGTGTTGCTTTATAAATGTCTACACACTTAAATATCTGCTTGTTAATTGYTAATTCTCAATAACAATTCAATGGGTTTTGAAAAGCAGCAGATAATTTGGGAAAGTCCAGGGGGTTCTGGCAGGAAATGAGACAACTCTGTTGCCCTCTGCTCATCCTTGAGGTTCTTCATGACCTTCTGCAGAAATGGAATATATTTCATTGCAGTCAGTACTTGCCTGGTGTGCGTAAGGGTTAGCAAATACTTTCTRTTGCTGCTGTACTAATGGAAGTCTCAGCTTATGGTTCAGTATATGTGGTCAGAAGGAATTTTCTCTCACCAGGCCTAATATAATTGAAAATGTGCAGGCAGAAGATGGGACTGCAACTGGCAAAGTACATTTTAATGTACAAACAAGATCCATTGGCATAGGGATTGTCAGTGGGAAAGTGACATCCAGAATCATGACTCATGACTATGTAAGTGATCATAACAAATGACAACAAATCAAAATTGAGTTTCAAACAGTCGTAAATTAGACAAGAATGGCAACTAATCTCCCTGGTTGCTGAGGAGTAGCCTCTGCCCTCCTTCCTTGTATCAAAGAGCATATCACTCCCTTGACATCCCCCTTCCT
Organism: Nothoprocta perdicaria; assembly: GCF_003342845.1. Classification (NCBI taxonomy): domain Eukaryota; kingdom Metazoa; phylum Chordata; class Aves; order Tinamiformes; family Tinamidae; genus Nothoprocta; species Nothoprocta perdicaria. The sequence continues at coordinate 242,783 of NW_020455704.1, forward strand.
CCTAAAGATGAAGGCATTCCTCGTCTTTCAGCCTCAGAGATGCTGTGACCTTACAGCAGAGGAATTGTCTCATTCACACAAACCTACTTCAGCTCTTCGTCTTGGAAAATCCCTTTGGCCCTCTCTATAATCTTTGTGTATGCATCTACCAAACTGCCCTGCTGCAAAACTATTGTGATAAAGATTGATTTGTGGTGATAATTTTATTGCAAAGGGTATAATTAAAAATGCTTATTACACCCTATCCTTTCTCTTCTGAATATTTTAGTAGGTGCCCTTTTCCTTAGAAGGCTATTGGTCCTGGGTGCACCGTAATTTTCTAGATACTTAAGCCATCCATTTTTAGGATTGCAGAATGGAGGCATTCCTGTGAAATTGCATTATCTGGGAATATAATCCTTTGCCACTGTGCATCTTAGTGTATTTCTCTGTAGGGTTTGCATTAGGGCACTTCAGAAGATTGGAAGAGCATCAAAATGATGAAGAGGCACAATAACAGAACARTTCAACTATAACTACATTATTCTGCCTTTTGCAGTGTGAGGGGACTAGAGAGCACTCAGAGAGGTTAATGCACTGAGTTTGTGTGCGTGGACAGTGATTTTCCTAYGGCAAGCAGAAGATGGGCAGCTATAAAGGTAGCTCACACTCAACCATCTGTAGCATGTACAGCTAATGGCAAAGCAAAACCAGGTAGCACTGGGTAGGGCAGTGGCTGTGACCACTGAGGCATTCATGCTACTGCTAAGTGCATTCAGCTTCCATCTCTGATGCTTCTGCAGAGCATCTATGGTCTATGGTCTGGCCTCTCACTTAGAATCACAGAATGCTTARGGTTRGAAGGGACCTCAGAGGTCATCAAGTCCAACCCCCCTGCTCACKCAGGGACACCCAGAGCAYRTGGCACAGGGCTGCGTCCAAGCGGGTTTTAAAGATCTCCAAAGGAGGAGACTCCACCACCTCCCTGGGCAGCCTGTTCCAGGGCTCTGTCACCCTCACAGTCGAGAAGAACTTGTTCCTGTTCTGAAACTCGTTCCCATCGAGATCTTTGCATGCAAATAGATCAGGCTTTCAGTTTGCCAGAATGTGCACTTGCTTTATTTTACAATATATTCTATCAAGTTCTCAGTTTAGGTGGAATTTTCTGGTTGAGCAAAGAACAGTCATGGTTATTTATCTATGGTGGAAGAAGGAGAGAGCATAGAGTTCGAAGACTGGGCCAGAGGCACTCTAGGGGACCCCAAGATTTATTCATAAGAAGGAAGGATTCCGATTTCCCCTTCCTACCTTTGCCATTCTGGTGAATGGAGCCTTGAAGTTCCTAATAACCAAAGATAACTACTAATATCAACCACTGTGAGCAAGTTTTGTGCCGACTCATGGGTTSTTTTGACAAAATATGGATATGTCTCACATAGACGTCCACTCTGGACTAATGTCTTTTTAGCCCATGAGTCAGTGTGTGATTCATTTCATCCTGAAGCAGACACTCAAAASAGCTCAGATGAATCGTGCCCTTAAAGGTGTCTGTGTCCTTCTGCTGACTGTAAGGAAAGCCTGGAATGAGTGGGTCAGATGGAGACACCTGCTCCAGACACGTCTAAAGCCAGGTGAGACGGGCACTTCCTCATGCATGCATTCCCCAGGCCCTGAGGTCTGTCTGGCTTCCCCAACGTGTCCCATCCCTCATGGCTTGCAGAAAATTTTGAAACATACCTGAGCCCAAGGAGAACATTTGCTGCCAAATCACCACTGACTCTATGGTTTATGCTTTTTCTAATTTGTATTAGGAACTTCTGGTCCCAAAAGCCTGAATTAGACTCCTTGAGAAATGCTTCATTTTATCTGCTCCACCCCGTACTGGTAAGTTAAGACAGTTCAGTGTTGCAGGCCTAGTTGCATGCATTGTTTATTCAGCACTTGCTCCTGCTTCTATGTTTAACAGAGGAAATGACTTGCTAGAATAGAGTATTACTAAATAGTGGTAATATCAGATAAGCACAGCTGGACAAAAACGTTTTCCTTGGCAACTTTCCATTTTCTTTAATTTGGCCAGAGCGCCGGCTCTACTTGTRGAGACGCAGAGGTCCCAGTTCTGCTGGATGGCAATACAAAGAGGTTCACAGTTTTCCTTGTAAAGTCATTGCCAGATAAGGCAAACAATCCTGTCAATTCTTTCCCTAGCGCCCAACTGGGCCGATAAGTGCTGAGCTGCATATATCAAAAAACACAGGGAACGCCATTCACGTCAGTTTTCTGCCCTCCCGGAATACTTTGTCTTTGTAACCTGCTTATCTGCYGCTATTGGAAGCTGCACAATGCTTATAATATAATTAAATATGTATTTAAAACTTCATACGAGGGAGGAAGGAGGGAATGTGCCTGGAAGGAGCACTTCTGGGGYGGAGGTGGTCTGCGTGTGAATGCAGCAGGAGCCAAGTGGCTCCATCATGACCGAGTAGCAATAGAGAAGCCCCCATGCCCACCAGGTAGCAGGACAGAGGCACCTGCTCCCTTCTCTATTTGACATTTTGCACCAAACTAACCCAAAGCTTTGACCTCGTGAGCCCTTCTCTGCCCAAAGGTTTCTTCACATCCCTCTTAGGGATAAGGTTTAGCAGGTGTGGTGGTGATATGTTTACAGCAGGGTTTGATCATCTTAAATGTCTTTTCCAATCACTAGGGTTTGATCATCTTAAGGTCTTTTCCAATCTTTCTGATTCTCTTCTATGAATCATGAGAGCCTGGGCACCTGCAGAGCTGCTGGCCTGGGAYGTGCCCTCCTGCCACCAGGCACCCTGCAAAGCTCAGTCTGGCCTTGCTGCAGCCTGCTGCCACCGCGCTGATAGGGCTGCTCCATTTCTGACACTGAATAGCCCATACACATGGGGCCAGTCCAGGGCTTTTGGGATCCCATGCATGGGATGCAGCAGGCATCACCCCAATGCAGGCATTGGCTCTGCATTGGCTGCASCTAAGGGCTGATCTCCACACAAGCAACACAGGTACACACAAGTTCTACTTTGGACAGAGTTGCCAGATGTGTGGAAATCTGGACAATGTTCCCAAGGCAGAAAACCCATCTGGCAGAGCGAGCCATGCTGTGAAAATTTGTCTTGCAGGGTACATACAAACTCAAAGTCTTAAATAAACTGGATTTATTTGTTGTTTTTTTTTTCCTACCCTTCCCTCTCTCAATAAAAACACTTATACAATAAAAATAAGCCTTGAGCACAATGTAAAAACAATACACACTTAAGGATAATAAAAATAAGAACTGGAAAATGTTCCTAAGAAATAGATGAACTTAATTTTCTAGCCAGCTGATAACTGAAGGCTGTTTTTCAGATATTAAGGTGCTTTCACAGATATTTTATTTGTGATCAGTTTGGTTTACTCTGGAATATGTTGTTTAATGCTGGCTCCTTAAAGGGATGTTTGAAATATTTCTTGGTTAAAGCCAACATATAATTTTTTGGAACTTAAAATTTGAATTCCTGGTTAAATAATTGAGAAAGAAAACATAATTTTATGCAAGCCGTGCCTTTGTCACCGAGCACAATTGTTGTCAAACCATAGATGAAAGGAAATGATTAGAAGCAAGAGGGAAACCACCGGCTAACTAGATGACTGAGCTTCCCTTGGGGAGAAAAAATGCAAGTCACTTAGGAAGGAATCTAGGGAAGAATCTGCAGCAGAGCCCACTATATGGTGCTAGGCTGGTCCAATATAGAGGATATGGGGAATGTCTTTACACTACATAGCCATTGGATAAAATATTGAAATGAGGCAAACCCATAAGATCCCCTATAGCCTGCTGAGTGTCCTGCACATCACCACGTAGCCTCCTCCATCTCCTCTGAGCTGGCAATATTTTGTTACTCCTGGGAACTGAGGGTGCATTCCTTGACTTTCAGGGATCACTGTCCCACCTGAGGAAAGCCCAGAGCCTGTGCCCTGCTTGTGGAGATGGTTTTCGCTGCCCCCAGCACTTCGATGTGAGAGGGGAGCGCTGCCTCTCCAGAAAGACCTGGTTTTATTTTTTAAAAATACCACTCTGGTGTATTTTGCATGGCTTGCCAAATGTGGATGTGTGTAAGAGGAGCATGTCTTCCCGACTGTCACTTCACAGGGAATACTGGCCCTGCCGCCTCCTCACCTGGGAAGTATCACCTTGAAATGCAAGGGTGCCTGAGGCACTGAGGTACCTCCAAGCTCAACAGGGCATTGAACAGTCTTTTAATGCATTGAACAATTGTTTGGGCTACTATTTTTGGACATGGGTACCTAAATTAACACCTAACCTAGCTTTAAGCTATTGCATCATTTTCTGGTCCCAGTCCGTCACAGTCTGTTATGTCCAAGAAGGGGTTTAATTAGAAAAGCCTGAGTATAATTTATCTCAGATGGTTTCTCTACCATATTTCCCTTTCCTATGGGACAGCTGAGACCGTTTGTTCATGATATGTGGCTTTCTGAAGCCATATCAGGCCTTCGTTTTTCAATTAATGGTTTGATAGAACCTAGGATAGGGAAGAGAGCCTCTCTCAGATTTAATAGAAATATTATTTTTCTCCTTTTATTTGTATTCTATTCTGCCCTTGATTTTTCCCTCTCTGCCATGCAAATCCTGAGATCTCATCAAACACTGAAAAGAGAATACTGCGGATGATGCCTATAACTTGGACTTAAAAAAAAGGCAACTCCTGCTCTTCCTGGGTTTTATGCTGAATTTCCTCACCTTGGGGTTTCAATCTTCAAGCCTGTAAACAGGAGTAATATAATATATATATGTGCATATTTGTATATATCTATGAATGGAGGTACAAAGAAATTTTATATTTTTGTGCATGTCTTTTAGCTTTGTTGTAACTCTCTATATATCACTACCTTTAGAAAGCACAAAGCTTTCTTACAAACAAACAAAGCTCACTATGCCTAACCGAAGGTTAGCTTACACTCAAATGAAACACTGCTTTTTCTTGACATTTCTTCGTGCCCATGTTAAGTGCCAATGTTAGAAGCTTTTGGTATTTGAAAAATATGGCAGAACACAGGCTCAGGACAAGCTTTCATCAGCAATGTACTATCACATTACCATATATTTCAGCACATTTTTTTCTTTCTGAAAATACAGACCAATTGAAAAGTCAAGCAAGATTTTCATTAGAGATCACCCTCCCTCCCTATCTTTTCCTGTTTAAATAATACATTACTGAACTTTGCATTTTGAATTTAGACAGAGATCTTAATTTAAATAATTAAGATCTATAATAATAATAATAATGTAAATATAGATCTTGTTTAAACAAAAATAGATCTTATCTTAATTCTGTTGCTAGCACTGTCAGAGAGAGTTCATATGAGCCTCAGCAGAAGCTCTTCACTAAACAACCTCCCACTTCCCAGCCCCGTATCCATACCATTATTATCCTTGGTACTTGTAAGCCATTCTGGGGAGCTTAGACCTTGTCTTTTGATTGCTCTTTGTTTTGAAGGAAATTTCCTTTCTTCCAGCTTTGAAAGACACAAATTTCATAGCAGTAAATTACAGCCTGATGGACAACATTACATCCGGAAAGTACTTTCCTCAGTGATGTCTGACATTACGGTCAGTGTTATAGCATGTTAACTCTCAGCCTTGCTCTAACCTCCCCATACAAGTTCCTTCATCCATCACATAGACATTCTCACCCAAAATGGGCAGGTAGAACTTCCCTTCTGGAAATAACCAAAATGAAAATCAGTACCCTTGGTTTACTTCGGCTGGAGAAATTCTCTTTTTATTATTATTACTAACTTAATTACACAAACTGCCATGTGGATGAAGAAGTCCACGCATCACAGATTACATTCTCCATTCAAAAAGTAAACTTATTATTTTAAGGGATACTTTCACAGGGAATTGCAGAAAAGGACCCTTCAGCTTTTCAGTTATGTCTATGTCTTGTCCTACTCTGCATTTCCATTATCTCTCCCCCATCCTACACACTTGTCAAAGATGATAGCATGACACAGATACACCTTGCTGGAACAAGTGGCTAGTCAGTAGAAGAGTAGAAGACTTCAGAAAGGCCATTTTCCTTTTGCAATACAGACCTAGCAAAATTCTGCTAAAAAAAAAAAAAGGAATAAAGAGTCCTTTGAACACAAAATAATCGATATTTATTCCTGAGGAAAAATATCTCCGCCCTCATATTTAGTAAATATATTTTCACTCCCTGAATCTGTCTGTATGTATGTACACACATACATACAAGGACAGGAGAAGGTGCATACATTATAAGCAGCAACATATTTGTGTTTAAAAGGCACTTCTGATTTGTGGAATTTCCACATTTGTGGAATGTGGCTGCACTTGGCTTCTGCAAGGACATAAGTGTTTCCTGCCGCTAACAGGGAAAAAGGGGGTGATGGAAACTAAGCGTTGCTGCTCTGATCAGTGCAGGAGTTGACTGGTTACGTACCAGCTTTTTTCCCTGCCTACAATAAAACACACCCATAGGCCAAATGTTAGTTGTGGTAAAAGGTTAAAATGCTTTTTCTTACTTTGCCAGTCATCAGCTACGTTCTTCTGGTAAASAAATTAGAGATGTGATTAAATGACTACTACTTGGTTATATTAAAACTGCCATTAGAGCAGACAAATTATCAACCCTATTTCTCTTCTGCTGTCCTTCAGCTCCTCTCCAAAAGGAGAAAAAGCAGCTGCAGGKTATCAGGCAACTTCCCCCAACCACCTGCACTTGCTCTAAGCAGCAGAGTGTGGACAGTGCAGTGCCAGCTCTGCTCTGCTCTCCTAAGGCCAACRGGGGCTACRTGGGAGCTGTTTCACTATGGGGCTCCTTCAAGAGCACAAACATTTGCAGGAGCTGTGCTGGATGGAGACTAGCTTCRTTTCTCATCATCCTATTGCATTGCATTATAGCTGCCAGATGAGCCAGCACTCTTCCATATTACAAGCAATTTTAAAATTGTATATTTATAGCATTGAGATAATGAGCACAAGCAAGAATACATCATGCACTCCCCATAAGAAGCAGGTTTCAAAGGCACTAAGGGAAATGGCAATCCATTCTCTCATGCCTCTGAGAAACAATCTACATCATCTGCTTGGSAGTCCTGTCACCAATCCAGTGATAAGGCTGTCTCTGGTGCTATCATGTAGCACCATGATAAAAACCCACATGTGGAACAAGGGGAAGAATAATCACTGTGACCTCCTCATACAGCACATAATAGATTTATATACAGCCGGCCTTACAAAACACAGACCACATCCACTAGCAATATTGATAAAATACCTTACATCCTTCAAAAGATCACTCATATTCAGAGAGCCTGGCTTGGGATTCAGCCTTCACAGCTTGTTGAACTCTTGTCCTCTGCACAAGTCAGAAATGGGCTCCATGTGTTTATGCTGCTTTCCCTTGACTCTTTCCTAACAATGTGGCTGTCGGGGAGTTGCTTCCTCACCAGGACACCTCACATTCACCTCAACTTACTGTTCCTAGGAGGAAGATGGAGGGAACAAAGGAGCAGCTCCTTTTCTGCTGGAGCAATAGTTCAGTGAGTGGCTACAGAGGAAGGAGTCCAGGGATCTCCTTTGCAGATGAGCCTYCAATGGGCAAATGCTGAAGAAATGCTGAAAAGCTCAAGATAAATGGTGCTGCTTTAAAGGTTATTGCTCTGCTGATTGAGTCCAACAAATAACCAGCTGTCTAGGTAGGACTAGCAAGCAAGGGGAAGGACCCTTTCTCCCTTCCTCCCCAGCCCTTGTAGCACAGCGCATCACTGCTAGAAAAAGTGTTCTGGATCTTCATTAGAGAGAGGTCCCAGTTGCAGAGATTTTTAATGAGTTAATGCACGTGTGTGTGTGTGTGCACGCATGGGTAAATGCATCTGAGAGAGAACACTGGAAAGATAACTAACTTTTCTCCCACATCTCTCTCCCTGTATTCAGTTCCAGTTCCTCAGCCAGGTCTTTTTCTCTYAAGTAYGCATTTGCTTAGTMTTCTCRTCCATCTTGGCCTCTACTAGAAGTGTGCRTGTTTTGGAACTTAACCCTTTTTGAGTCAATATGTTGAGTCAATATGCTCAGAAGAGTTGAGTGGTGTAGTGGAACCCTTCTGTATTAGCCTTTTTTTYCAAGAAAATGTTTAATTTATAATTATATAATGTTTAACATATTGGATAATAGGAACTTTACAACATTATAGTTATTGGGGATATCTTAATGAAATTTCACATCCTACTACAAAAACACGGGTCTAATCTAAACAAAAATATATGCTTGAGTTGTTTGAGGACAGATTTATATACGGAAGAAGGAAAGARGGGGACAGTTATTCACCCGCATCCAGGAATCTCAAGATGGCCTGAACGAAGGCGTGGATTTGAACCGTTTTTCATCCAAGTTTCTCTCTCATCTATGCGACAGACACTTTTTCCTGCACCACACTCCTTCCACATAAACCTGTATCTTTGGGGTTTTGCACCTGAATAAGATCTTTCAGCCGAGCCACATGACAATCTACTGTTATGCTGAGCGCCCTGGAGTCTTTCTTAGAAAGCTTGTATCCTGTTTTTTAACTCTGCCAGCTTTCTCTTCTCTCAWAAATGCAAACACTTCACACTTTYGATTGATAGGGATTCATTCGACACCCTGACATTAATAGAAGCTGACATGTCTCAAGCTCTATTGTTTCCAAAGAGGAAAAGGTGCTTTGTGCAAGAAAAGGCTCAGCTCATCTGCATCAGCAGCTGCCTCAGGTTCCTTCGCCCCTTTAGGAAAGGCTCCGGCCTGACCCACCACAGGAGGTTACCAAGCAGCAGGGGTCAGGAGCATCCTGCTGCCACAGAAGATTCCTATTTTGTAACATGAGTTGAATTTGGTTTTGATGTCCCAAAAAACAAAAAAAAAAMCACACCCTTAAATTTACAGAGTGGGAACCCTTATCTGCTTTTTCTGGTTGACTTAAGTCTATCTTGAGAAGCTCCACACACTGCTGCAGGACCTTCACCACCTTGGAGTGATGCAGAAATGCAGATTGTCAGCTTATCTTCGAACTCGCACTATTTTAGTAAMCATTTTGTGTATTTCCTATTCATATATATATWTTTTTTTAACTGTGTCAGGACAATAGGACACTTGGAACGTCGTTTTTTAGTGCAAATTAAAAGTTAGGGACCTCCTAGAATTATTTATTGTTTCCCTGCCTACAGAGAAGCACTTTCACTTATCTTACCAGCTGGCCCGCCCTTGTCTCTGAGTACACATGGCTGAAAATCAGCACATCCTTTCAATTTCTGCAGAAGGTTAACCCTGAATACAGCAATTTAAAGTGATAATAACATTTAYGAGGATATGATGGGTGTTTTGTCCTCAAGCAAGACATTCGTTATGCCTTCTCTGCTAAAATGCAGGAGGATGTTCTTACTGAGAAGCAGATAAACCGCGTGGAAAGGAAGGTGGGTGGTAAAGGACAGTCTAGCTAAAGCAGTTCTTGCCCTGGTTGGATCTCARGGATCTAAGAGCTCTTTTCCAGAAGGGAGAACTCATCTTTTGAAAGAGCGTAAGAAGTAAAAGGTCGAGGGTGTYGTGTAAAGACCTGTTGCGTTTGACCTTGCTGCCTTGTTCTTCTTCCTTGCTGCTCTGCTGGGCTTCCATCCTCCCRGACTCTGGGTGCTAAGCAATGCAAACGGAGAGTCCGACTACACAGAAGATGGATGTGGGGGTCCCACAGCCTGACCTACATCCTAGAACKTACCTTGTTACTTGCAAAARGATGAGATGGCTAAGTACATTGTCTTCCCGAACCATTAAGATTTTGCAGTTCTCCGAGGTAACCTCGCAGCCTGTCATTCCCCTTTCTTCCGAGGGCACAAGAGAAACCCAATCCCTGGTTAAATCCCTGGTAAAAAGAGATCTTGTCTCCTTTGGAAGAAGGGGCTGGCAACTGGGGAAGAGAACAAGGACATCTCTAGGATATGGAGAGAGCAAAGGAGAAAGGCAAAAGCTTGTCTGGAACTCAGTCTGGCCACCATTGTATAACACAACAAAAAGACTTCTGCTAATACATTAAGAAGACGAGRGAGCAGAAGAAACTCCTCCATTTACTGAATGTGTTGGGAACATGGCCCCCAAGGATGAGGAGAAGGCTGAGGTGCTTCCTGCCTTCTTTGCCTTAGTCTTTAACAGCCASAGCAGTGGTCCTCAGCGCACTGGGCCCCTTGAGCTGGGGAACACCTTTGGAGAACGGAAGAAATCCCTCCTTATTCATGAGGAAACTCTCACTAACCTCATATTGCACTGAGATCATCTCAAGTCTATGGGGCCAGATAGCATGTAACCAAGGTTCTAACGGAACTGATGGACGTGTTTGCCAAGCTGCTCTCCATCATGTAYGAGCAGTGCTGCTCAAGAGGAGAGGTCCCAGATGCCTGGAGACTTGCCAATGTGATGCCCACCTACAAGAAGGATCAGACGGAGGATTCATGGAACTACAGGCCTCTCAGGCCAAGCTGGCAAGAAGGGAAAGGTATGGAGCGATCTTCTGGAGAGCCRTCACACAGCATGTGTGTGACAAGCAGGGSGTGCCGCCCAGCCTACTTGGGCTCAGGSAAGGCACGTCCTGTCTCACCAGCCTGATCTCCTTGTCATGGCAGGTGACCTGCTGTGTGCATGAGGGAAAGGCTGAGCATGTGG
>NW_020455705.1:0-40594 GCF_003342845.1 Nothoprocta perdicaria
AAATATTCTGAAATATTCTGAAAGTATTCCTATATAGGATACGAAATATAGGATATAGAATATGAAGTGTATCTGTTGGTTTTCAAGATTAGGAAATGAAGCCTTCACTGACTTTAAAATTAGCTACTGTATCAACAACAGCCTGAGAAACAAGTATGTACAGAGTATATATATATGAGGCACTTAGAGAAGGTATCCAAAGTACTAACTATTTATTAGTACTAACTAATTATTTAATTTTCTTCTAGTTAAATAAATATTAATTTGACAAATCAATTTATTAAATATTTCTCATTTAATAATAAGAAATATAACATTCATTTCTAGATATAAAAAGCATCATGCATTATATTTGTTATTTTATGAGATTATAGGCAGCTTCAAATGACAGGTTACAGATACTTGTTATTTTAGGTATTTCTCTTCATAGAATATTATATGGGAACCACAGCTCATTTTGTTTCATCAGAAGTAAGTCTATAGAGAAGACTGCACCTAAAATTGGCTATTTCACAAATATAACATGTAGGGATCTCGATAATCAGATGCTCATCTGTTTTGCATATGGCTGTGTGCTGTTCTTAATATAGACTATCAAAATCATGATTTCATTGGTGTTGAAGGACAAGTAATTCTGTGGAATTTGAAGAGTGATTTGGCCAGAGAAATATGGTTGCATTGGATGACAATCCACACAAGAATCATTGACTTATACTACCCTGTATCACATAATATTGCCATATTATTGTTAATCTTATAGCCAATGCTTCAGTCACACATAAACAATATCTATCCTCACTCTCACAATGACCATATACACAACTGTATATGTCATATAGATGTATATGACAAGTTGATGCAACACCACCATGTTTTTAGACACCAGTGAGTCAACATGGTAGCACAAGGGATATCATGATCCTGAGTAGTTCCCAGATGGTGACTCTGGGAGAAGACTCATGATGATGGTGGGCAGCTGCCCCCCTAAGGGGTGTCTTCTGCAGATGCGGACCAGGGTTCAACTTCCTTGTTGTGAGTACATAGAAAAGGTAGGATCATCATCTCCTGCTCCCTAAGCAGGGTCAAGCCTGGTAATGGGTGTCCACAGTGGTGTCTGGAGAAAAATGCTCAAATCCATCTGGCCACTGCATGTGCTGACCTTAGTAATGTCTGGTCTAGGAGCCACATGTCAGGAAAATCTTGTCAGGATTTTTCAGCAACTGTGCATTGCTTGGCATTCATTTTGGCCAGTACAACAGTTGCTTCCCTTTTTACAGCCATTCCCTTAAAGCTGCAATGCACATTTATTTCTGGATAACTTCTACATAGAGACTCCTCCATGCAGACTCCTCCACACTCTTTGTACATGAAATGTATATTCAAGTGGACATAACTTGTTTATTTGTAATAAAGGCATACAAAACCTATGCATCCAAATTGAACATTGTGAACCTCATCGTTTTCTTTCTGTATCCACAATTGAAGCTAACAGAAGTTTTCTTAATGTAAGTTGGTAGACTTACACTAATTTCAGTTTTTCTAGGTTTAAAACACTGTAATATACAGCCATCTATTATTTAGACCCTTCTAATTTAATCCACCATTTTTTTTTTTTTATTTTTGTTTGGAAAAGTAAATAACATAATGTTGTTTTTCTTTTTTTAATTTGTGACTTCTTTTTGATGAAAATTTAAAGCTTCCAAAGTCATTTTAATGATATTTTCAGTCCTACCCTACAGATGGAAATTTGTAGAAATGTGTAAATCCAAAAGGACTGGCAATAAGAGAAGAAAGATGTCTAATAAAACCCTCTTCAGATGATATATGTGATAAAGAAGAAGTTCTTTGCAATCAAAATCAATGTTTTGTCTAAAACTATGGTTATAATTAATTTTTCTTCAACAAGTATTAGCTGCTTTCATAAAGGATGAGGCCACCTTTTCTCTCACTATTCATGCTTTAGTCATTTTTACAATGTCCCTTGAGCCTATTATTTTTTCAGTCATGTGGTGACTTATCAAAACTCATCAGGCTACAAATTATTCCTCCCATCGCCAAAAAAAAAAAGCCCAAAAATGAAAAAAAAAATGTTAGAAACAAGAGAGATGAAGTCAGAGAGGAGGGGAATCACATTTAATGGCAGCATAGACTTATTTCAAATTAAAATAATGGTTTAGCCCTTACGTAGGAAATTCAATCAAAATGGACGTAAATTTCAAGATGTTATGTGTTGCAGTTTGCAAAGGGCAGAGGGGGAGGCTTACTTGCTGAGAGACAAATACCCTTGTGTTCTAGCTGATCCTCAGAAGTTAGAGTGACTCAGAACAGCAGGACTCACCTTGTAATTGCCTTCCATGGCACAAATTGAGTTCACAAATAGTGTGATTTATTCAAATTTAACTTTTACAAAGAAGATTTTGGATGTCTACTACAACATGGGATTCTTAGCTAGCTTTAATGTACAAATGTGTAATCATCACTCATCCCAGAAGATGGGAGGGGGTTCTCATTCCTGAGAAGTCTCCTCGGGCAGGGAGGGGAGGAAAGAGGTTTGGCCCATCAACTGACCCAGGAGTTAGGATAGAATCTTCCCTTCTTATCTTTCCCCTCCTCAGTTCACCTCTTATATTGTTTTTCACATTTAGGTGGAGTTTGAGTCACTGCAGTCATACTTACTTTTCTTAGTGATCGGTGTAATTGATCACAGAATCACAGAATATTCAAGGTTGGAAGGGACCTCTAGAGATTCACAGATTCACAGAATATTTAAGGTTGGAAGGGACCTCTACAGATCATCTAGTCCAACTTTCCTGCTCAAGCAGGCACACCTACAGCATGTGACACAGGGTGGTATCCAGGCGGGTTTGGAAGACCTCCAGAGAAGGAGACTCCACAACCTCCCTGGGCAGCCTGTTCCACTGATCTGTCACCCTAACAGTAAAGAAGTTCCTCCTCACCTGGAGACAGAACTTCCTGTGCTCCAGCTTGTGGCCATTACCCCTCGTCCTGTCGCTGGCCACCAGTGAAAACAGCTTGTCCCCTTMCTCCCTGCGTTCTCCCTTCCTGAACTTATACATATTAATCATATCCCCTCCCTTGACCTGCTAGAAACACTYCTCCTGATACAGGCCACGATCCCATTGGCCTTCTTGGCAACGAGGGCACACTGCTGACTCATGATTAACTTGGTGTCAACCAAGACTCCCAGGTCCCTCTCCGTGGAGGTGCTTTCCAGCAGGTCGACCCCTAATCTGTACTGATGCCTGGGGTTATTCCTCCCCAGGTGCAGGACCCTGCACTTGTCCTTATTGAACCTCATGAGGTTCCTCTCTGCCCAACTMACCAGCCTGTCCAGGTCCCTCTGGATGGCAGCACGGCCCTCCGGAGTGTCGGCCACTCCACCCAGCTTGGTGTCATCTGCAAACTTGCTCAGGGTGCACTCCGTGCCCTCGTCCAGGTCGTTGATGAACAAATTGAAGAGCACCGGGCCCAGTACTGACCCCCGGGGGACACCACTGGCCACAGGCCTCCAACTGGACTCGGCCCCATTTATCACCACCCTCTGAGCTCTGCCATCCAGCCAGCCCTCGATCCACCGCACCGTGCACTCGTCTAGTCCACTGTCCCGGAGCTTCCGTATGAGGATATTATGGGAGACAGTGTCAAAAGCCTTGCTGAAGTCAAGGTAGACAACATCCATGGCTCTCCCCTCGTCCAGCCAGCCTGTCATCCCATCATAGAAGACTATGAGGTTCATCAGACATGACTTCCCCTTGGTGAAGTCTTCCCCTTGATCGCTTTTCATTAAACATATAGTCAAAGAAAGTGTAAAGCTCATGCTCAATGAGGGGTTATCATATCTTGGAGGCAGGTAACTTTTGAGATGGCGGTGTGCATTGGCATTATAATGAGAGTGCCTTTTCACTTACTAATTAATAAAAAAGTTAAGGTATTTATCAAACACACAACTTGTAATGCCATAGAAAAAGAATCAGATCCAGTTATAAAACATCATGCCATTTATATTTCCCTTGAATAGAACATTAGTAAGATATGCACACTGTGATTGTGATTAATATGCAGTAGATAGAAAACTTTGCAACACAGTTTTAAACTGAGAAAAAAATATGAAAGTTCAAATAAAAGAATTGAAGATAGAGATGTAGAGTCTGATGAGCAGAAGCTAATTCTAAGATAAATCACCATTTTACAGAAGAATAGATAATATTGCATGATTTTTCATCATAGAATTATCAAAATAAAGCTTTATATCTTCACTAAACTGACAGCTATTAGAACTCTAAGCAGAATATAATTAAATCATCWGTTTTCTATATGGTAGATCTACCTCATTTGCCCATAAACCTGTTTGTTCAGCTTAGCACTCAATACTTTTTCTTTTAGAGGCAAACTCCTGAAAACTCAACGCTTAGAAAAATTATCCCTTTTCATCCTGTTAGTATTTGGTGCAGTGGAACAGAACAGAAAGACCTGAAAAGAGCTTATTACTTGAAAATAAAACAAGAGACAAGGCGTAGGAGGATATTAAGAGGAAAGCAAGCAAAACCTGTATTAACCAATAGCTTATGCAGTAAACACAGGACATCAATTGTCTAAGTTTTACCACCAACTGTTATGTAGCAATAGCAACCTCAGAGGGTCCTAAGGAGGATCATGAAGGAAAATAATTGTCTACATACCAATTGTATGTCTTGATTGTCATGAATCCTGCTCAAGGGTTAGAGAAACTGCTCTTGTTGTCATTTGTGGTCATCATTTCTCAAAATGGAAGCTCACCTCCTATCTTGGAGAACCTGTGGCAGKACACAAGTCACTTTTGTATTAACACTAGGGTTTCCTAAACACTAAGAAGGCAATAAGAGATTTACAGCAACAGCCATAGCCATGCCTTTTCTAGTAGGCTTGTAATACAGAATAGGTACATTTTGGTATGAYGTTAGATAAGCATTTATTAGAGTAACGTGTGCATGGCTATGTAAATCACTCTTGTCAAAGCCAAAGATTAGTTACACGGTTCATCTCATATGATTCATATAAAATATTTCTCACATCACATATCACAGGTGAAGTACATGATATAACAAACAATTTCAGGGTATTTTAGAAATAGTGTTTCTGCATATATAGTTAATTCTACTTAGAATGATGAATTTTCACCAAAGTCTAATAAGCAACTGAAGTGCTTAAAAAAATAGATATGCAAAGCCCAGCTGCAGTGCCTGATCCCTGAAAATTAAGTCCTGAAGTTGTAACACAATTCCTATAGAATCCAGAGGGAAAATCAGACATCTCAAAATGGGATTCAAAATGCCTGAAAAGAAAGCAAAGGACGACTTGGAGCTCTTTGATACAGCTGTCTCTGTCCTGTTCCTTTGTACTTATTGTCTTTTTTCTGTGACAATTAAGTCAACAATGAATATTGAAAAGGCATCTCCTGATCATCTTGATGTTATGCACCTCTCTTAAGATGGAATGACTTATTATAGAGTTTCACAGAATCACTCCAAGAGTAATTATCCTTCAAGAGAAGTCTATTTCTGCATTATACCTACAAATTACCTCGGGTAGGTCTGATAYGATGAGACTGAGGGGAGACGAATCCCACCTCCTAGATGGTTATCTATACACTAACTTAATTTCTAAGGTTTATTACAGACTGTACAGTGCGGCTAGTAAGCCAATATTGGTGTAACAGCATTGCAGGCTGAAGTATTTGATTCTCACTCAGCTTGGTGTTCTCTTGCACTCACGGAAGAATCTGTATTTTGATCACTGTTCCTTTTGATAGCTCTGATTGTCCAAACCTCCCCCATTACTTTGTTATTGTTATTTCAGAATGAAAACAGAAGCAATGGAATTTAACTGCCCTAATGCATATCCCTAGAAGATATACATTGAAAATCAATCGCCTATGCATGCTGCTTGTGTGAGCAATGAAGATAAATGGGCATTTGCAGCGAAGAATTTGATCTCTCCCAGATCATATTAAATACAGAAGGAGCCTAGGGTAAATTAACTTAGACCTATACTTCTAATTTTAAGTGGTCTAAGAATTAGGTGACATCAGTCCTACTACTCAAAGTAATGCAGCCTTTCTCTTGACCATTTACTGTCTTCACCCAACTGGAAAAATGTTACTATTGCGAATGCTACATTCATCTGCACAGAAATAAACAGGTACACTTAATGAGAATGTTAAAATATTTCTTCTTTATGCACATCTATCCTGATTATACTTGTTAAATCATATTATAGATTAATTCAGGCAACACATTATTTATTGCTATTTGAAGATTAAGGAAGTGACAGGCAGTTGCTCTAGAAAAATAATGTATTTGAAGAGCCACTTGCCATTCCGTTTACCTAGCTTTTCCTTTGAGAAATATGATAATACTCTAGCCAAATGTACAAATAAATCTCACTGTCTGAAACTGTRTGTGTTTTGTTTCCTCGGTATTTAACTAAGAAATAATATTTAGGTTAGTTTGGGGTCAAAAAATAAAGAGCTGAAGATCTCATCAGGTAAATGAAAAGAGTACCATTCACAGAATCTCCTCTTAGTCTGAATAAAATTCACCTTCCTAAAAGCAAATTAATTGTTATTGAAAATGTAATCCCGAAATATCCAGAAAATAGCTAGAAACATAGGGAATTTGAGAAATAATAATTATAATTTCCTTACTGCACCCTGGACAGGTGACTACACTGTATATCAACAGAGAGTATATACAGAGCACACACATATATAAGTACATGTATATAGCCTGTATATACTATATAATAGCCACAACTGTCTTATCATATGATTAAAAATTATAAACTTCCCTATGTAACTTTCCATTTGAATATATTTTTGTATTTTARCAGTAATTGTCAAATGCTATCAGAACAGAAAGACAATGAGCACAGCTGGTAAGAGAACCATTAATGCACTACTTAAAGAAAGATAAGCTCATTATTGTGAAGACAAGGGTTTATCTGGCAGAAGTTTTCTCTTAAAACTTAAAAGACTGACTTTCAAATGAAATGTCATACTAGGGTAACAACTGTGCTATCAGCAAAATGGAATAAAAACTGTCAGAAGAACCAAAGTGAAAAGACTTCTTTACAAAGTATTATCTAGTTTCAGAAAGTGTTACTCAACATGCTTGTAGAACTTAGTGCATCAGTAAGTATTCTAAATCACATGAAAAATAAAAGAAAAAAATCAACATTAATTAACTTCCACATATGGTCAGAACAAAAGAAAGTGTGCATGAATTTAAGCCTATCTCAGCTAAACAGGCCAGATGCCATAATAATAAAATATCTTTCAAGAAATCTTGCTCTATTTTATGCTGAAACTTTCTGACCTTGTCAAGCTCAGTACTTTCATTTACCTGGCACTGTTATTATCTAATCACTTATATTCTTTTCTTGCCCACTGATAGTAAATTTGGAGACATAACTGCTTATATGAACTTTGTGTCTCCTTGTGCTTCATAGGTTTAAAACCAACTCTTCTGAGTCGTTGAACAAGTGAACACTTTTCCTCTGTATTTCCAGCTTCTGTCAGAATATTATTTTATACAAGATTTTGGCACTTCAATCTGTCACAAGACACTGCTATTGCAAATAAACATGAAAAATGGTCAAAGAAGACMATTATCATTTTCTTGATCAGACACAAATTTCCTATAGAATTTTGATTAGCATAAATCTGCTTATCTCTTTTTCTTACAAAACCTGTAATTATGACTGCTGTTAATCTCACAGCTAAATTAGTCCTATACAAATTACCAGGGGGTGTAAGACTTTTCCTGGTCTGGCAGATGTGTGTGCAACTAGAAGATGTTGTCCTTGATCTATTTGCAAGTCTTTTATTCCTTTTTCTTTCTTTTGGATTACATCATTTTATCATTTTCATCATCCATACACAAGACTTACACCAGCTGCTGAAAATACCGCACATTCTTGACTGATCTATGAAATACAATTAACTTCCTGCCATTTGTTGACTTCTTTCTTCTGCCTTCTACAGTCCATCCAGTGGGATATTTTTATCTTGAGGAATTAAATGCTGCTCCCTCAACATGAGCAGGGTGGCCAAGTTGCTCCTTAGTGGATTAAGAATACACACTTTTGAAACGCTAATACTATTGTTCAGCATACTGGCAAATTTCAAACCTTAAATGAACTTTATTTTTATTAGTCATACATATTAGATTTCTGTCTGAAAATTAATTCGATTTAACCGAAAATTCTTTACCCTCATTTAATAGGGTGAGGAGGAAGATACATGATGATATTGTTCATTGGCCTACAGCTCATCTTTATCTCATCTAAGTTTGATATTTTTTGTTTTCATTTTTGATTTGTTTTGTTTTTCCATCTAGGTCTGTAGATTTTGCCTTGTAAAAAAGCTCACTTTTTAACAATTGCTAAGGCAGGAATCTGACTGAATTCATCCTGAAGTGCTGTTCTCCTTTCTACCACCCCATATTCAAGTGTTTGACATGTTAATTAGCGGCAGCAATTAAGCTTATAGTCTCATTATTTGTGAGATACAAACCCCACTAACTTTCTACTCAGAGAGGAAATTGAAGAAAGTAGGTGATGAAGAAAACTTTCTAAAATATGATATAGATAACACATATGGTTTGGGTGGGAAAGTTTGAACAGGAAGGAGAATATGTGTCTGAAAGCAAGACTGTCATGTCATCATATAGCTACTTTTTTCTTTTTGTACTTGTGTATCKATATGTACTGTTTTAGTGATTCTATCACTAGTAAGTCTTCTGCCAGTATAGATAGATAGATAGATTGATTGATTGATTTTTAAATGCAGCCATATAAACTGAAATCCTTTTTTCCCCCGTTCTATTTTCAAGCATCACAGTCCTAGGTTCATTTGTTTCAAGACACACCATGATGGRCACTGCTATATCAGAAAATACTGTGCAGCTGGTAGCACCTCATTAAACTTCAAGCTTGCAGATTGTGTAAATCATGTACCAGAATTTATGAGCTTAGACTGTGCAGCATAAATCAACTTTTGATAGAACACGAGTCATCTAAAAGTTAGGGTTAAAGGAAACCTTTCAATACAGAAAGTGCCTTTGTTGACCTAGGAAGAGAATGGCATTTGAACCGAACTGGAATAATTCAGGAAGTTTCCAGATCCTTGTATTCGAGACAGTATGTTCTGTCAGTAAGCTGGGTTTTCTGCAGGTAGGGTTCAGTAAGCTGGGTTTTCCGCAGGTAGCCATACATAAACATATAATGTTCTTATAATTTATAGTTTACCTTGTTTTTTTGTTCCTCAAGCTCTTCAAGCGCTAATGACCTGTGCTCCACAGGAGCTGAGTGGGAGCTGAGTGTTTAAGGCTCTGCTATGGTCAGTGAAGATTCAGTCTTAAGAAGTGCTCATTTCACAATRAGGGACACACATTTGGGTGCTTGTGGAGGTGGACAAGATGTAGAAGGAGAGTAAGACAGAAGACAGGAGGAGCTGAGATTGTTCTGCCAAGAGAGGGAAGATGATGTGAATCTAATTGTTATCTTCAGCTGCCTAAAGTGGGCAGAAGAGGACTTACTGGTAAGACCAGAAGACCTTCCTCTGAGGTGCACAGCAGCAAAAAAAAAAAAAAAATCTAGCTAGACTTAAAGAGAAAATCAAACAAACACACAAGCGAAAATCTCACAATGAGAGTGGAACAACCTACTCATAGAGGTTTTGCAATCTCTGTCTTTGGAGATGTTCAAACCCTTACTATAGAGTCCAGAGCAGCCTGATAAAAAATTTGAAGTTAACCTCTGTTTTAAGTAGAGATTGGACTAATGACTTCATCTGTCTTTCAGTGTCAACTCTAATTGTGTATTTTCCTGTTGCACAAAAAAGTTTCAAAAAAAAATGTTGAAACCCACTGTTAATAACACCTTCAGGTTACTGTAACTGCCAGCTTTTTTGAAATCATTGTTCAATAGAGTCAAACATATTATGGAAAAGCTGTTCCCAGAAATAGCTTGCAAAACAGTAATCCTTGGTTTTGACAGGTAGCATACACATATTTGACACCTTACAGTTACCGGTGGCAAAAGTTATTGTAACAGTAACTTGAATTCTTGCTATGCTCTCTCCACAAAATTCTGTTTAGTATTATGCATAAATATTTCAGTATGAACAAACTTACGTTACAGACCATTTCCTACACACAGCTTTATTTGCCAATGTCTACTTTAGGATATGCCTTTCAATATCACTTGATCATCATCTCTATTGGAAATTATTCTTTGTAATCTCTAATGGGATATCTTAAAAATGTTGACATGGGTTCTTGTCACTTACGATGATCACAGAATTTATAAATACATACTTTACTGAAAAAAAATGAAAAGCAAAGATAGATATAGATTTGACTCTGCTTTCTGAAGCATCATATATTGAAAAGAATGATATTCCTTCTTTCATATTGTGATTTTTGAAGCTTAAAATTCATGAGAAAAGAAAGTTCAAGAACTAGGCAATCAAATTTGGTTATCGTGAAATATGCACTATTTTTAAGCTTTTCAGTAGGGGATATGAATTTTTAAAGATCTTGTTCTATTAAGCATTCTTCTAGATAATGAACCAATTAGCAGTCATATTTAATCTCAGATATTTAGCTTCCACAATAAAATAGATATAAGGAAGTCTGTTTGCCATAGCAGCTGGAGTTCAGCAATTTAATATGGAAGACTATAAGACGGCAGAGATATTCATTTGAAATCTAGTTTGTTTGTGTGATTTAATAATTAATAGAAGAGGAGGATATTAACTTTAATCTCCAAAATCCTCCAGGGGAGAATATTAATGCAAGTCAACAGTGTAATGCACAAAACCACTTGCAACATTGCTAAAATGAAATTCATGTTAGTTCCTTTGTGTAAGGACATATTACATTTCCTAATATATCTGAATAAGATAGTAAATAAAAGAAGAATTATATGAATATTAAGAATAGATGGATATTTTTACTATACCTTTGCTTCTTCGGGAAAATTTGATTTTTTTTTTTTTTTTTTTAATCATTGTATGCATTTTCCTGATGCCTTCCTATTTTATATAGTTTTTATAGTCCTTTAGAATTTAGAAGAGTCCTATAGTCCTTTAGAATTTGAAAACTTCATAGCAAGAACAGATTTAGGAGGCAGGAAACATTTTTTTCTCATATATTCAGCTTTTGTCTTTACCAGCATCTAAGTGAGTGGATGTGGCAAAAATGAACATCCAGAGAAATTCATTGTTTTCAAAGAAAAAGCCTGTTCAATTGTTGCTCTTCAAACCTTAATTAAAAAAAAAGTCTGCAAAGAACTATTGATAGTAAAATTCACCCTTTTAACAGTTCAGTACACCAAATTATCTAATTAATATAATAATTTATCCTTTGTGATCAGATGAATCAGAAAACTTTTGAGAGACTCCAGGAAATGAGTTTACAACAGGAATTCGAACATCAAAGTTCTATCAAATGTAAATATACAATCTACTCTTCTCATGACATAGGTACAAAGCAAATTGTGTTTAGGAAAAAATGCACAAATGCATTAAAAAGTCAATATTTGGGTTAATTTTGCTTTGGCTTCCTTGAAAAGCTCAAGGTTTTTTATCACATGAAAGAAAAAGCAATTTTAACCAGATTACATTTGTTTCCTTATTTTTTGAATAATAAACTAAATAAAAATATTAAATAAAATAATAAAAATAAATAAAATTAAAAAATACATGTCAATATTATAAATGCTAGTCATACTGATCTTTCACTATGGCAGCTTTGCAAAAGCCCTGATATGCATTAAGTTCATTTTCTTTTTTTATTGAAAACAATAGTACTTCCTAATATAAAGAAATTAGTTTCAAATATTTTATCTGACTTCAATGGATAACATTGTTTTCTGAATACTTAAAATTTTGTAATATAAATATATTCTAATAACATGGTTTTCTAAAGAGATGAAACCTTTATGCTAGTTTCTAATTTAAGTCCATATAAGTTTAAGTCAAGAGGCATTTAGCAGACAGGGCATCATGTTTATTTATTTATTTTTCACCTCCTCTCCTACATATGCTGTGAAATCTTTTTCTGTTTCCTAGTTGAGAGTTTCAAAGGTATCAACAACTATGTTCACTAATAATCCCTTCASATCTTACAGAATATTCTATTACTGCTGCTACAGTTGTCATCCATGTTTGAATAAACATCTTTGGTACAAAAACAGCATAATACAATCTGTATTTATCTCTTTCTACCTCTTTTTTATGCAGTTCCTTGATTACAGCAATCTTTCTTTCTCTTCTGGCTTTCCTTCTGTCATTCCCAAAATATGCTTTCTTTCTCTTTCCTTATGAAATGGCCCGTGCTTTTGTTTTGTTTTTCTTTATTTTCCCAGAGAGAGTGAATTTTTTGGCTGCTTCAGTCACTTGTAATTATTACTGTGGCTGCCTACCTTGCCAATATAAAAATAAATATACTCAAAAATGCTATGAAAATCTCGGTTTTGGTTTACAGATATTGATATTTGCTTTGGTTTTTGGTATAATAGTATTTAGTTCTGAGCTTAACTATAATTATTGCACTCATTAGAATGCCTACCTAATTAGAAATTAAGAGAATGTTTACACACTCTTCTGACAACAGTCCTTTCATTTACTCAGCTCTAGGGAAGTAAACAAGATTCACATTATAAAGGAACTTTTGCTGTATTTTTTACATGTAATAGAGTATAAAATGAGTCATTCCAAAAYATTTTAAATTACTTACTACCTAAATTGGTCATAGAAATCTAACCCATAGTTTTGTTTACATTTCTAAAGTTCTTATTTAAAAAAGGTTTGAGTAGAATTCAATTTTGTAATTACTTATTTTTAGACCTTGCATTTGGGAAGGATATTTTCTTTTAAAGTATTACTAATATTGCAATAAAATAATGGATTAAGAATACAAAATATCTACTTTTTCTCTTAGCTGAGATATTTGAAACAATTGCCATAAAATAAATAATATAGTCATGTATATTAAACTACTTTCAAATTGAATTGTAAAAGAAAAAGATATTTTTAATGTTCACAGCATCTTTAGCTGAACAAAATAAATCTTTTTTTTTAGTTTCATGAATATTATTTTAAAAGTTGCTTTTTTAAAAACTATTTTTCATGGAAAATACTAAATTTTCCAATTAGCTCTACTGTACAGAACCTTTTTCCAGTGTCTCATAAAATTGAATCTAGCACATTTCAAATTAGATAGTTAATCTAAATGTCATTATACAAATTTTATTTTGTAATTATTTTTAAAATCACCTCCTTCCTCTTCTCTACCTCCCCAATTCAAATTGATGCCAGGCTTGCTTACTGGATGTATTTCATAAAGTATTTAAATAATATTTGGATCTGAGAACTATACAATCATAGTATTATGGTTGGAAAATACCTTCAAGGTCATCAAGTCCAACCATAAGCTCTTCAACACCATACCTTTTAAACCATGTCCCATTGATTATCTCAGATGTTTTCTTTTCTTCAGTGTTACCTTTTCACTCATTTTTTTTATTGAACTAATGAGTAATTATTAAAAAAGCTACTTGGTATTTTAAAACTACTTTCTCTTACAATGGAAATAAAAGTAGAGCCGTGTAAGCAGAGAAGCATCTCCTCACAAACAGGGAACTGTTGATTGTCGTATACTGTCCTTCATTAATTCAGACACTTCAGCTGAATACTTAAAATTTTGTAATATAAATATATTCTAATAAACTTGTGTAGTCAATTCTCAGCTTGATTTATCTTTTAGACTCCATATGTTATATACAAAGCCCAAAATCTAGCATGAAGTTATAAAGAGACTGCATCAAATCACTCTACACTCAAGAGAAAAGAAAATCATATGTTTTGGCATATTCTCAGTTATTTAAACTAATTTGGGTTTTGTTCTCCTTTGTTTTATTTATTCATGCATATGTAACAGCCATCATACCAAAAAGTAGTTGTTATCTACTGCTGACATCAATGGGCAGGACATTCAGGTTTACTAAAACAAGAGAAAAGAGTTATGTTTTCCAGTTAAATGAATCAAATATACTTTTGTTTGGTTGGTTGGTGTTTGGAAAAGTGAAGGATAGTGAATGTCCTAAACAGAAAATTAGAGATTTTGTATATGACAGATATTTCTTGATTAATTTATACCATAACATTTGCCTCTCTCTTTTCAAAAAATCTGATGGATACATTGGTCAAGCAACCAAAACAAAGATTTCTTCCTCAAGTAGGGTTGTTTCAGGGGACAGATATTTTTATATATGGATAAGACTACATATTACTGCAGCTGTACTGTTCTCTGTCCTAGTAGGTATCAAAATGACAATTCAAAGTATGTGCTATATACACAGTGGTGACAAAAAGTGCTACAAACAACTAACTACTGATCATTTACTGGTCATTAAAGGAATTCAACATGGTGGAACATAATAAATGGAGGAAAGGTCAATCCAGACAGAATGACCAGAACTATATCCTCCTTCTCTTGTCTTTATTTCTCTGATCTTTTTCCTCTTACTTTTCTTTTGTTTATCTTAGCGATCCTTTGTGTGCATTTGCCAACACATAGTTATTTTATAATCTTAAATTGCTGTTATCTGCTTGTTCTTGCCTGCTCATAATTAAAGATCTAGGAACTCATGAAGTGACTACTTTGCTTTCTTCCTGAAACTTGGCTAACAAGTGACATATTTCAAATGCTGGAGTTGATAAACTATCTCTAAAACGGATTATTAGTTGCTAAGTGAAAGATTTTTTACCTAAATGTTTGAAATTAATGTGTTAAGACCTCTATGCTAATTATACTTTAACTTTATTGAAAGGTGCCACCTTTCAATAGTATCAATGAAACTTTCATGATGAAGCAGATCAATGGTGTCATGAAATAGTACAATTACATTGTTCATGTTGATTTGTGTAGCATTAAGTGAATTTGTGCAGCATATA
Organism: Nothoprocta perdicaria; assembly: GCF_003342845.1. Taxonomy (NCBI): domain Eukaryota; kingdom Metazoa; phylum Chordata; class Aves; order Tinamiformes; family Tinamidae; genus Nothoprocta; species Nothoprocta perdicaria. The sequence continues at coordinate 15,020 of NW_020455705.1, forward strand.
CCTTTATTTATTTTCAAATTTCTACAATGATATTTTTGCTTCAACAGGATTATTGTTAAGATATTGTTGGTACTACATGTAATACAATTTTACAGACTGTCACTTATGATTTTTTCAGGACCAAGACAAAAATAACAGAAAAAAAACTATAATATGTCTTCAGTAATTCTCTGAAAATAAAGTGTTTCCTTTAGGACCTTTATAACATCTGTTATCATACAATGCCACATGGTGTATCCATATAAGAATTTTATACTCACTGCAGTCATGGAAGTACTGTCATGTCACATTTGGAAAGAATCATGTGATGAGACTGTTCCTTCATTTCTCCAGGTTGCTACCCCTCAGGTTCTCATGTGATCAAATTTATTCTTGCAATAAAATAATCATATCCCTAAGATATATCAGTTTGTTATGGTGCATATCTATAGGATTATGGGAATAGTATTTTACATTATATCTGCCAGATATCTAAAGAGAGAGAAAAAAGTAAGAGGCTTACTGTTTTTTTGTTATGTATATTTAAAAATTTATCAGTTCTCCTTCCCTTCTCCTGGAAATGGATGGGCTGGGGAGCAGCTCTGAAGAAAAGGTTCTGTGGACTCTGCGGATCCAGTTATGGCGTAACTTGCACCAGATAGACAATAAATTTGAACAAATCCAGGAAAGTGCTACCAGGTTAGTCAAGGCTGGAGTATTACCCTGTGAGGTGAAATTCAGGGATTGGTCAGTGTGAAGAGACACCTTTGGGAGAACCTAACAGCAGCCACCTCTAGGGACCTATGGGAAGCCCTATGGGAAGCCCTATGGGAAGGTCATGAAGGAGATGGAGCCAAAGTCTTCACAGAGAAGCATGGGGAAAAATGAGAGTGAACAAGCATAAATCAAAGGAGCTAAGTTTCAGAGTGGATTTAAGGAAGATCATCATTTGGGAAAATAAGTCAGGAAACCAGGTTGCCCATAGAGCTATGGGATCTGTGATCTTGGTAAAGCCCTGAGATACCCACCCTGACCTCTGCTTTGAGCAGGAGGTTGGAATAATGACTTCCTGAGGTCCCTTCCAACCTAAAATATCCTGTAGTCTTATGATCCTAAATCTTATTCTAGAGCTTCTTAATTCTTGATTTTACTGAAGATGAAATAATACTGTAATCAAAATCTTTTTATGCCTTTTTAGGCCAAAAGCCTACTTTATTATTATTATTAGTAGTAGTAGTAGTAGTAGTAGTAGTAGTAGTTTTTGTTTTTTTCCCCCAGCATTCTGATTCCTGTAGCAATGGTAGAGTTTTGGCAAAACTATCAAAATCAATAATAAAACATTAATTTGATTTAATCATTTTGTAATCTGCACATTAACTATCAAAGGCAGTGTAGTTCTAATTGAGCTGCTTGGATTTTCTGTCATCTCTCTTAAAATGCAAAATAGTTTTATTGCTCTTCAATTACAACAATATTTAAACAAAGCTAATCAGTTCACAGAATCACAGAATGGTTAAGGTTGGAATGGACCTCTAGAGATCATCTGGTCTAACCTTCCTGCTCAACCAGGGACACCTAGAGCATGTGGCATGGGGTGGCATCCAGGCAGGTTTTGAAGACCTCCAGAGAAGGAGACTCCACAATGTTCCTGGGCAGCCTGCTCCAGGGTTTTGTCACCCTCAGAGGAAAGAAATTCTTCCTCATATGGAGATAGAACTTCCTGTGTTGCAACTTACATCCATTTTCCCTTGTCCTATCACTGGCCACCACAGAGAAGAGTTTTCTCCCTTCCTTCCTGTATCCCCTCAGGTACATGAGGGGATAGGGGATATGTACATGTTGATAAGTTCCCCTCTCAACTTTCTCTTCTCTAGGGAAAACAGGCCCAACTCACTCAGTCTTTCCTTGTACAATAGATGCTCCGCTCCCTTAATCATCTTTGTTGCTCTCCGCTGGACCCCCTCTAAAAGCTTAAAGCAATCATTTACAATTCTATAATCTTCTCAACAAATAAGATATATTATATTTCTACTTTTTATCATACTGTATTATCAGAGTTTATATTAGTCCTTTGGAACCAGACTGATATTAATGCATTTATTTTAAAGTAAATTTGTGGTAAAGTTTTCTAGATTTCCCCTGAATCTTCTTATTAGTAAGTTCATATATAAGTTCCACTAAGTATAAGTATAATAAGTATAATAAGTATAAGCATAATATGTTTCACATTTAAAAATTTGAAAAATGAGCAATAGCATCAAATGTATATTAACAGAAAAAGCATAGACTGCCGAGTTTGAGCTTATTTAATAAAGACAGGAAATCTTCAAAATTATAAGCCTGAAAATATATGTTATCTGTAAGACTCAGACTAAGTGTAAATCTCAGGCACCTGTGTAAAAATGACATTCTTTTACTTATGTTCTCTACCTCATGACTATTTGGGGAAATTTGGAGGAAATTCTAGGTCCTTATAACAAAGCTGTTTCACATCAAGATTTTTGGTTCTATATACACATTGTTAGGCAAAACTGCAGTTCATATTTATTCTCTTAATAAATGTCCACAAAGGTTTAACTGAATAGATTTTTTGTGATATTTATGAAAATAGAATTTCAAGTTAGCAATAAAATAAGTTCTTGGAAAAAACTTTCAAGCTGATAAATACAATATCTAAGTATGCCCTAGGCAAAGAAAATTAAATAGTTTCCAGAGTAATCTTATTCAGAGGCTTATATATTTATTTTTCATTTTCATTACTTTTGCAATAATAAAAAATAGAGTGGTCACTTGATAATTTTCTAAAGCATCGGATTTCTCATTTAATCCCACCACCTGTAAGCTTATTTCTCAAAATGAGTTTCATTTAAAGAAAAAAATCTGTCATTCCTATACAAGTGTTTTATACAATTAGCTAGCATTTATTATTTATAAAGCAGGTACATAGCAACATTCATGTCCTTCTTGGAATGATAATGAAGATTTTCAAATCTGTATAATAAATTAATGATTTAAAATTGCTGAAAAACACTGGTCATTAAAGTTCCTCACAAGTCAGATACTGCTTGTTCTAAAAATACTGAGTGGATCAAGGAGAACCAAATGCAAAAGAATGTGCACTTCTTACATGTCAAATTAATTGGAGAAAAAAATACAAAATTTAAATTTCTCGGCTACTCTAGAGTCAAGAAACAGAGATTGAATTGAAGATTACATCCTGTAAGCATTCAGTTTAATATGAAGAAAAAAAAACCTCTGATTTCCAATAGCAGCTCTGCAGAGAAGGACATGGGAGCCCTGGTGGACTGCAGACTGACCCTGAGCTAGCAGTATGTCYCTGGGGTCAAGAAGGCCAATTGTATCCTGGAGTACACTAGGCAGAGCATTGCCAGCAGGTTGAGGGAGGTGATCTTCCTGCTGTTCTCAGCTCTGATTAGGTTATGTCTGGAATATTGTGTCCAGTACTGAGTTACTCAGCACAAGAGAAACGTGGAGCTACTAGAATGATTCCAGCAAAAGGTCACTAAGAGACTGAAAGAGACTGAAGAATATCTCAAAAAAATCTTTACTGTGAAAGCAACTAATAGAACAGGTTGTCCAGAGAGGATATTCAAAAGCCATCTGTACAGGATTGTGGGCAACATGTTCTAGGTAAATCTAGTGATCTAGGGAGTTAGACTAGATGATCTTCAGAGGTTGCTTCCAAACTCAACAGTTCTGTGATTCTGTGACATCATCATGCCAGGGCCCTGGTAGGGGATGGGGAGGGGAAGACAGTGCAGAATGGAGAAAAGTGCAGCAGGCAGTAGAGCTACTCATGTCTCCATTGATAGTGCCAAGAGCAGAGGTGGGAGTCAGGGCCATGGCAGAAGAGGGCATTGAGATACATGGCCTGAAGACAGGCTCCATGAAGATGTAGACTCCATATTTTTTCATGTGACATTGAATTTGTTCTGAAGGAAAACCAGTGGCTAACAGGGAGAGAGAATAAAGATGAGATGGAAAAAGAAGGTGGAAAGTATGATGATATGGTGCTTATCTAGGTCTCATTCAACATGGATCAGCTGTGGAGCAGGTGTGTACATAGTAAATTGAAAATCAGTTTCTAGTTCCATTTCTGTAAAAACAAGCACGAGATTATCTTTTTCCTTGAAAATCTATAGTTTAATCAATCTACATGTTTAACAAGGTAATATTTTATTTAATTTCTTAGATATGAAGGCAGTTTGACACTTTGGTACCATTTGATGGTATTATAAGAGCCACAGAGATCAGAAGAATTCTGAAAATGAGAAAAGTTCAAACGCTTTAGACAATCTGAGGATGTAGTCATATGAATGAAGAAAAGAATGAGATGAGAGGGGAACCAGTGAAGGTCTCAGATATCTGAACTAAACTTCAGATGTCTAACATCTTTTTTTTTTTTTTTTTCCCAATGTACATACCTAAGAATATACACTTTTCCTTTTATGTTTTCAGTGAAGTTCCTACAGTATCTCTGTTCTCATTGGAATTAGGAAGGCATTTATTTCAGTCAAGAAAAGTGAAAGAGGGAGAATGAATAGCTAACCTTTAAAAAGGTTATACATCCATTTAAATGCTATTTATGCTGCCAGTTTTGCTTAGTGTGAACATACCTCACCACACTTGTCATGCTACACACTTCATAGCCTCTTATTAAATTCTCTAGGCTTCCCTGTTCTGATAGCTACTGATAGATACTTGCTTAAATATCTCCCATTTGCTTCCATTCAAGGAATAGAGTTCCTGCTTTATATTAATAGAATAACTGACCAAGAGAGCAGGAAGACAAACAAAATTGGCCTGGGAAAAAATGAGTTGTATTTGTGTCAGGCCCATGAAAAAGATGTATTTTCAGCAATGTTCAGGCATAGGGCACACAGTTTGGCCTTCAATTGATTTATGAAATCGTGCTTCAAGGGTTGGGGGGCTGTCCATGGCTGGGGTTGGTGTTGGGGGCTGTTGGAATGGAGAACCTCCAGGGTGGGCAGGGACAGGCAGTCTGGTGCACCCTCAGAGTGACAACAGCTTAAATATCTACTTAGTTTCTAACTGAAATTGGTTTGGTGACTTTATTGAGAGAAGTGAATAAAGTCATAGATTCCCAGATCTGCTCACRATACTTTAAAGGCAACCTATCATGCCTGGGTAAAATAGTTCTGCGTGAGGAACTGGGATGATGAGAAGGAATGGCAATGAAAAGTATGTAATCAATTTTTATTGCCTAGAGCCTTATTTTCATAGGAGATAGTCCTTTGAAAGTTTGAGTGGTAAGCTTAAAGCTAACAGAGGGCAAGCTTGTTTTTGATCCTCCAAATCTTTGAAATGCTGGTAACAATCCCTAGGTTAACATTTAGAGATAAAATTAAAATCACAATCACCGTTGTTATTGCAGATTAAGAGGCCTTTGGGTTTTAATGCTATAGTTCGAAGCTGACACTTTTCTTTGGACAAAAGATTAGATTAGAACACACTTCATGTCAGAAAGCTTATTCCAATGTAGTCATTTTGATGGAATTTTAAATCACATTGGACATATTTTTGTCTATGTTTAATTATTGTGTTTTCCTAAACCTCCCAAAAACTTTTCCTTAAAAATCCACTGTAACCTATTTCTAGTAGGAAACAACAAGAGGAGTATACTTTTTTACCATTTGCTTCTTGACACATAAAATAAAAGAACATTATATAATTATTGACATTATCCATGAAGCTCAAAATCTGTGTAGCATATTGATAACAACCAGAGTCATATAATTCTATCAAGTTTGATTTTTTTTTTTTTTAATATATATAGCTGTAGGAGTTTTTTGTGTTTTTAGGGCTTAATAAGGTAGAGAGCTTAGCGAAAGTAGATGATATAGTATAGCATAGGGCATAGAGCATAGGGCATGGCGCTCGGAAGATCTCGCGATGTCACGGGAGTTAGGAGCATAATTAATTTATGCAGTTTACTGATAACCCCATGCCATACAAGGCGAAAAGTAGAAATTAGTCTCCCGATTGGGCAGTAGGTGAGTCTCCGCATTCAACTGGAGTATATAGGCAGACTGAACTGTGCAATAAACACCATTTTGCCTCATTCCCCATATTGGCGTCTGTGCTCTATGGCCCGGGTGTGAGGACAACCCCAGGTTAGTCCAGCTAGTGAGCGARGCTTGCCGACCCCTGTCGGCAACATATAGCAATTCCAAATATATTCATTTATGTCATGTCATAGTAAATAAAACTGGAAGAAAACTCTCTTCATCTGCTTCCTTCTTTGCAACTAGAAAGACTATTCCTTACAGAATAAGCAGAACCTCAGGTCTATGCCCTTTTTTTTCCTTTTTCAAATATAAATGTTTTGAGGAATATTGTTTCATTCAAATGCCAACATTGTGTTGATACTTACCTCATTTGCTGTCTTTGTCTTTATTCTTACATTTATTTTTTACAAAGTTTCCCTATAAGTTTACACAAAACAGTACTTAATATCACAATTTTATAATSAATTTCATGAAAAGAAAACACTGTTTTAAATATAATTTCTGAGCATTAGTGGAAAAGAAAATAAACATTCTAGGAAAAGAAAAACAGAAACCATGTATTTCCTTTTATATCATGTAACTGTCATTACATTCTAAAATAATAAAATAAAGGAAATAGAAATACTTGAAACTTCAGATGTTGATAAAATTCTTGCATATAGTTATTTAGAGAGTGGCACAATAAGGGAAATACAATGAAATTTATTTTCAAACACATAACAACGGCTGGAAAAAGACACTGAAAGGTTTCCAGCTCCTTAAGGCAGCATAAACTATACCTAACCTATTTCAATTAGTTCTGATGAGTAATTTGGTTTGACTTTTGAGTTTGAAGACAGAATTTGATCTTGAGTCAAGATGCTTACACTTTGCTTACACTTACACTTACACTTACTTTGAAACATTTGAGGAACATACATAGCCTAGGAGAATCTGATCAAAACATTACAAGTTCTGCTGAAATACAAAATCAGTTAGAGTTCATCCTCATCAAAATATTAATTTAAGCTACCTGTAAGCATTAAAGAACTATAAACATTTATTCATTAGTTAAAAAGAACTAATAATGTATTGTTTAAATTAAAACTATACATAAGGAATATCTGGAAACATATCTATGTATGACAATAACATTCAGCAGAAAAGATATCGCTAAATGAACATCCTGTACCAAATCATTAACAAAGTAGACTTTAAACTCCATATCACTAAGATGCTTTGTCACTACTGTTTGATGAATGTGAAATGTTTGCTTTTTCCAAACAGTTGTTTACTGCTTCTAAGACTGCTTTTTTCACATCTTATTATATATTAATATGAACTTCTCTGAAGACATCTCTGCTAATATAAATTTGAAATAAAATCCATAAACTATGCTAATGCCATACAAAAACAATGCTAGAGACATTCTAAAGATTAACAGTTTAGAAACACATGAGAAATATAATGTGCATTCCCCCTTGACTAGGAGTTTGATCTTTATCAAGTTACTTTTCTTGCCTAGATTGTCCTAGTCTTAGCAGAGACAGTTTATATAAGATTGTAGGTAGTGTCATAATGAATACTTATATTTCAGTCATCAGATTAATTGCATATCTATTTAAATAATTGCATAATCTCATTAGAGTCAATATAAATTAAGTTAATTTTTAAATTCAGATTGAATTGAGACAGTGGAGGAATAAAAACATTCATTAGAGTCAATATAAATTAAATTAATTTTTAAATTTAGGCTGAATTGTGACAGTGATGGAATATATACACTTCACACAGCCACATTTTGAATGTGATAGTGGACAGTCTCAATGCATCCTTCAACTGTGATAAAGTAGCTAAGTAAAAAGATTAAAGTACGGGTAGAATGGTGCTATTTTGAAGTTATTTAGGAATAAGCTAAAGAGAAGCTCTGGAAAGCAGCTAAATGTAGAAGAAGGTATCTAAGAAAGGAGAGGGAATGTTAAAGACAGACTTTCTGTCTCTTTTCTAAAGAGAAAATATGGGTCTATTTCTCTCCCCATTCTCTCCTCTGAAAGGGGACACAAAGAATCCAAAGGACTAATGAGTTCTAAACTTCAGAAATTGCTATAGCCTGTTGAGTTTGGTAGTATAATTTAATCTTTACTACTCTGAGAAATATACATTTAGTAAAGTTTTTAAAACAAATAAAAATAGTAATGATAAGATTTGATAATAGATTAAATAAAAAAGATTTCAGGTCCTCATATGTCAACATTTGGGAAAATGGCCATTTTTGTCTGTACGGTTTACATTAAAATATGTTCAAGTTGACTCATGATGATAATTTTTCAGATATTTTCCTGAGATTATTAATATTTAAGAAGTCTAAGATTTTAGGAGTAGTTTTTATTTGCTTTAATTCATTCAATTTGAATACCTTTAAAAAAAAAAACAAAAAAAAAACCCCACTTTTAGAATTACTTGTTTATTTSAAGATAGGAGGAAGCATAAGGTTAATTATGGCACAAGATATTTTTGATTTTTCATTACACATAGGTTCTGTAACCTGTTAACTGATACAGTAGACACGACAGAAGTTGTATTTTAAATGCAGACAAGGCGTTGGTGTTTAGAAAATGCYTTTGCGGTGTCTTCATTCCCTGTCTTTCCTTTTGGAGTTATTTTAGGTAATAAAACAATCCTAGAAYTGGGATATGAAGATGGAAAATATATGACTATTCTCCAGGAACAATAGATGGCAGTAGTTAATCAGTGGAACTGGTTGCCCAGCAGCAGTTGTAAAATCTCCATCACTAGAAGATCCTGGACACCCTTCTCCAAATTCGGAGCTAGCCCTGTTGGCTTTTTAACTTTTCTCTCCTCTGACAAAAGAATCTTTTTCCTCCCTCCTCCTTTCCCATCTCTTTTACCAGCTTCTCTTCATGTATGGATACACTGATCTTCACAATAGAATTCTACATCTTATGGATGTTGTGAGTCTTCAGCTTCCTTACTTAGTATTTCTAATTGACTCATTCTGAGTTTTGTCCCTAGATAWCTTTTTCATTGGAGATGATTAGTTAGTTAATCTCCTGAAAACATTTCTCATTATTCAGTATGCATAACTACCATTTTGGGCCCAGATTATGTCTCATTCAATGCACTTACTTAAATTAAAAGAGTGGAAAGTGGTAACTATTTAAATATTTAATGATGCCTCTGAGATGGTACCTATTCAAGATTCTTTTCAGGAACTGCTTAGGATTTTAAGGTGTAGAAACATGGGAGATGTGGAGCTGCTGGAGAGAGTCCAGCGCAGGGCTATGAGRATGATCAGGGGCCTGGAGCATCTGCCCTATGAGCAAAGGCGGAGAAAGCAGGGCCTGTTCAGCCTGGAGAAGAGAAAGCTGAGGGAAGATCTGATCAGTATCTATAAATATCTCAAGGAAGGGAGTGAGGAGGATTGGACTGGCCTCTTTTAGGTGGTGGCCTAGAACTAGAAGAAACAGCTACAAATGGAGGCACCAAAAGTTCCACAGAAACTTAAGGAAAAAAATCTTAACAATGAGAGAGACAGAGCACTGGAACAGGTTGCCAAGAGAGGTTGTTTGGGCCTGTTTAGCTTGGAGAAGAGAAGGCTGAGAGGKRATATGATTAACACATATAAGTACATGAAGGGAGAATGTAGGGAGAAAGGGCCCAAGCTCTTCTCAGTGGTGGCCAGTGACAGGACAAGGGAAAATGGGTGTAAGTTGCAACACAGGAAGTTACATCTCCATGTGAGGAGGAAGTTCTTCATTGTGAAGGCAACAGAGCAGTGGAACAGGTTGCCCAGGGAGATTGTGGAGTCTCCTTCTCTGGAGGTCTTCAAAACCCGCCTGGATGCCACCCTGTGCCACATGCTCTGGGTGTCTCTGCTTGAGCAGGAAGGTTGGATTAGATGATCTCTAGAGGTCCCCTTCAACCTTAAACATTCTGTGATTCTGTGATTCTATGAGTCTGTTGTGGAGTCTCCTTCTCTGGAAATATTCAAAACCCGCAATCCTGTGCCACATGCCCTAGGTGACCCTGCATGTTCAGGGGAGTTGGACTAGATGGTCTCTAAAGGTCCCTTCCAACCTTAAGGATTCTGTGATTCTATAAACATCTTGATTGATATATCTATTATTTTGGAAAGTCTGAAGGGTTCCAAATCTAAACATCACATTCCAATTTTGTTTATTCATTTTTTGATGTATATTAAAAAAACTCTCCATATTGCCCATCCTAATGGCAGTAGCATATGTTGATGGCTCAAGTATGTTTCGACTAGTCCATCCTAAACCTAAATAATTCCCATAATGTTGGTGTTCTCAAAAGATTGTTTTGTGAAAAAAAAGACCAAACACCATTTATATACAACATTGTCAGTCTATTAAACCAAATAATATCTTAAAAAGATAATAAAATTARACCATCTAGCTGTTATTAATCTACTTAAGTAATGCTAACACTTAYATTGACAATTAATGCAGAAAATATCTTACTGATATTTTTAAAACTGTTGCACTCGAAAATTAATTAGGCTCTACCTTTTTCCTTGATGTTAACTCACTTTTCCAATGGTCTCCTGGGTCCCCAAGTCAAGAAGTCTGATCTTCGTCAATGTGAGGAAGGAGCAATGCCAACACTCATGAGCATTCCACCACACTTCCTGGGCCTGGCTGGGGCTCTTAGGGACATTTATCTTGCTTTCTCCCTGTCCCCACAATTGTTTTTTGGGAGATAGTGGAGGCAGTAGGGACCAGTGACCAATGCATGGGGCAGGACTATTGTATCCTTCACAGAAAAAAAAAAAAAAAAAAAAAAAAAAAAAGAGAGAGAGAATGTATATTTTATGTATATTTGATATTTGCTTTGACCAAAAGAAGTGTGTAAATTAAATTTATTTGAATGCTTGATGTACCCCTGGAATTTGACTTTTTTCTTTTTCTAGAATCTCTTCTTTCATACTCTATTTTGAAAGTATCCTGTGATTTCTAAAACTTTATTTTTTCTGTCTAAAAATATTAAGTTACTTAGGACCTGACAAGCATACTTAAGTTCTACTTTTCTTTTGCTTGCTTTAAGGTGAGATGTTTAACCAGTCACAGACAACATGGCAACTTCTAGATCTATGATAGCGTACGAGAACAAAGATCATATTCATGCTTTCCTGGGGCAATAGCGTACACATAAGTGTTCTAAGTGGTCTATAGAAATAATCCAACGTATAAGGAAGAACAATCATTTAAAGATATATTTAAAAATAAAATAGCTATCATAGCTTAGATTGCTTAAGATAAGCAGCTCTCTAATGATTGCTTGATGGAATGCTTGACTATATGCAATTTTTTTTAGTCTTAAAAAAATACAAAACTGAAAAAGAATTACACAATCTATTTTGCCTTGTCTGTATTAAAAGCAAGCCAAAAGCAAACAATCTTTGATAGAGATTGTCACCTGCCTTCAAATGGCTGTAGATGATCTTTAAGGTTTTTGTAATCAATGGAAAGAAAAATGCACTTTTTTCCCAACTCATTTTAGATACCCAGTTTCATCTATTGTATCAGAGATGAATTCTAACCTATTTGCCTAACATCTATTCTGAAATCAAGAAACTGTAAAGAAGTAGATAGCAGTAAAGACACAAATGTAAAATAGTAGATTTTTTCAAAAATAATAGTCCCATACTTAATATAATCTTATTTGATGTCYTCCCTCCTTTACCTTGTCCCTTTCATGGAACTGACCAGCAATTTTGATGCAGTTTTCCTTTCCTGTCAGCCTGCTACCTTTTTGGCTCATAACAATCTAATTATTATCTGACTCTTCCATCTCCATTTAACTGCACATTATCATTCACTACATGGCAGAGTAGGTAAAGAGGAGGGAGATATTCAACAAAAGGAGTTCCTGAGAGATAAGCTACAGAATGATCAGTAGCTTTACAGTCAGTTCCTCACTATTGTTAGAAAAAGTTACAACAAAACAACAAAGAAAATAAATGAGATTTTCATCTAGCAAATTTTACAAAAAGACTGATACTATATATAGAAACAACCATAATTTTATGGTAATTTATGTCTGAGCTTTGGTTAAATATATGCAAAATATATTATGTGTATTATGTAACTTTTATTGAGTGAACTTTTCACTCTTGATTCACACTGTGCATTCAGACCTTTAGAAAAAAAGTATTCATGGACCAGTTGTCTAAGACAGAAAATGATATCAAAATGCCCCTGTTCTACCATAAACGTATAAATTGGTATTTCCATTTTGTAGCTAAATGGAAGAATATTTTAGATGGTTGTATGGAATCGAATTAGTGTGTTTAAAAATAAGAATTTAAATAAATTAATGTAGTGTTTCCTTCATTTGAAAGAGGAGCAATATCTTTTTGGGAAGAAGAATGAGGCTAATTCTCATTTTTCCCTAACTTGCCTGATGACATCATAGGGTATGAGGAAATAGTGTTCACTTGGAAGAGGAACAACAAAAAAGGGCAAGCAAGTTAGAAGTAAAAGAAAGAAATGACACCACAAAACCCTGGAGAAACAGAAGAATTGCTCATATATTGAGTATATATCAATTATATATCCTTTGAAGAAAAGGATAGCTTAGTACACTTGCCTGCATTCATATATTCTATAATTGTTCTTTAAGAAACATGGCTGCTCTTTATGTTTTCCTAGTAATGGATGGTGTAYTTCAGATCATAGAACCTAAGGCATTTGTTATTGCATCGGACCTTACACAGAAGCCCTAGCAAGAATTCCTCAGGCATGTCTGATCGGCTTTCAGGATTAAACTATCTAGAAAAGAAATTAAAGTTATGGTGGGACATGAAGATCTCCAAGAATAAATCTCTGTTACCTGCTTATTTTTAATCTTGGAGTATGAACACAGTAGGGCTCATGGTACTTTCTTAAATTGGCCTATTTCTGTTATACCACCTGTTTTWTTTTTTTTTCTGCATGTGTGTTTTTTTACCCAGTTATAAATGTGAAATCATATTTTGTCTTAGAAGTCATTACAGCATTCTTAAAGTAAATCTTGTATTTGACAGGCAGGTGTGAACCTTTCATATTCAGAACTTTAATCCTCCACTATTATGCATACACAATAAAATCTAATAGCTCTAATTGTCAGAGAGGGAAGGAAACTATGACAAATCATTACATTCATAAAGAGAAATGAAAATGCTTTTATTGTGTAAAATAGTTAAAATTGTATCCTCGTTTTCCATGATTTTACTGCCTAACTACGTAGAAATCTAATTTTTATTTCTCTTTTTTTTTTTTTTTTTTTTTTTTTTTTTTCCCCTACTCATATTATAAGATGTTTAATCTCTGGAATTAAAAAAAAAAGTGTTAAAACTTCACTATAGGTAAAATATGAGCTTTCTTTTATGAAGACAAAAGATCCTAATAAATTATAATAAATTAATATCCTAAAAAAGATCATAATAAATAGTTTTCAGATGTGAGACAGGAAGGAGTTATCTGGAATAGAGGATGGAAATTAGCATGCTATTGTTGACAGGATTTTTGGTGAAGTATTTAGTTCTTTTGTTTTAACGTGTGGTTATTGCAAGAAAAACATCAATCTGAAATTACACAAAAGGGCTAGCAGACATATAGCATTGCAGTACAGGCCAAAAAATCACAAAGGAAACTCTTGCTTCTGTGAGGTTATTTCCGTCCTTCCTTTTCTTTGCTCTCCTTAGAGATGCTCGTTTATTTTCCCTGGTCAATTACAATCTTTTATTTTTTTGTATTTATTTATTTATTTTTTTAATGGCCATCACTATGGCTTTACAGGCCATCTTATGAGACAATCATTACAGCTACTTTTCCCGTGGATGTGCATAGATCTCAGATTGAAGCAATGACTGTACAACAGGCATGTGGACCTGCTGAAAAGAGTCTAGCGCAGGGCTACCAGGATGATCAGGGGCCTGGAGCATCTGCCCTGTGAGCAAAGGCTGAGAGAGCTGGGCCTGATCACCCTGGAGAAGAGAAAGCTGAGGGAAGATCTGATCAGTGTGTATAAATACCTCAAGGAAGGGAGTGAGGAGGATTGGACTGGCCTCTTTTCAGTGGTAGCCAATGATAGAACGAGAAGAAACAGCTACAAAGTGTGGCACCAAAAGTTCCACAGAAACTTAAGGAAAAAAAATCCTAACAGTGGGAGAGACAGAGCAGTGAAACAGGTTGCCAAGAGAGGTTGTAGAGTGTCCTTCTCTAGAAATATTAAAAACCCTCAGTCCTGTGCCACATGCTTTAGGTTACTCTGCACTCTGCAGGGAAGTTGGACTAGATGGTCCCTAAAGGTCCCTTCCAACCTTTAGGATGCTATGATTCTATGAATTAGGCTAAGATCAGTAATTAAATAGAGGAAGAATTCCAGAGGAGGTTGTCCTTTTAGAGCCCAGAGGGAATCCTTCAGCTACTACTTTATGATGAACTTATTTGTCACTTTCCTTCTTCACTACACTTGGAAAACTTATTTGAAGATTCAAAAGTGAGAAACAATTGTCTGTAAGATCAGGAAAAAGTGAATATCAGTTTGAAGCAGAGGGAGGTCTGCATGATGCAACAAATAGGTTCTTTTTATTGCGAAATTTTACTGATGTGACTTCTGTGGCCTTTAAGCCCTCATTTTATTTAAATTTTTGCTGTCTATCATTAGATTTTTGTGTATCTTATAAAACAATGTAATTTCTATAATTTGAATAACAAGTCCTGTTAGAAGAAGCAACTTGAGTATTTTTAATAACTTCTGAAATCATACTAAGACTTTGTGTTTTTTCTTTCCAATAATGTGAGACAATGTTTTTGGAGCAAAGATGAATTTAATAAGCTGAAGGCTCTAGTGAAGACTAAATAGTTATGTTTGTTCCATTTTTCTGTTTCCATTTCTTTGGTCTCCTAATATTTTGTATGTCATTATTCAAAAGGTACAGAAATGAAGGTGCAACAAGGGTATTGCTTGGTTCTGCAAGCACAAAAAAAAAAAANAAGTGATAAAGGGGAAGCTAAAACACATGGACATTATGCAAAGGGGTTTCACAGCGTTCCGTAACTAAAAGTAGCTTGGAAAAGTTGTCAGGGGAACTTACAAACTGAGGCATAAAAACCTCTCTTCTTACTTTGAGGTTAGCACTCGAGGTTAACACTGCTAGGAATGACAGAAATACAATATGCATGTCAATAAATAAATTGTCCTTGGCTAACACAATTTTTTCTAAGGTTTTGTTAGAGCACTTCAGAAAATAACAGCATATGATGAAAGTATGTAATACCAACAGAGTAGACATTTATATATAATGCATTCCTAAAAAAAAGAGCACAGTCTTTCACTTAACATTTCCTGTTTTAATTAACTCATACGAATAATGCAATTCTAGAAATACAATAAGCATTGCTTTCCTATCCAGCCCACAGAAAGTAAATATATGTAACCTGGGGCTAAAAGCGTATTGGTAGATTACAAATACAGTTCCTCCTCTCATTCTTGCGTTTGTTATTATCCACTACTGACCTACTTCTGAATAAATTGATTAATAGTTTATCTCTGTATTAATTTTTTACATATTGGAGTGGAAATTTGTGTATTGAAGCCGTATAGCTTATATCAGAACTAATACACTCTTATCAATGTGAGAGCCTATCAAACTTAMAGACAAACTGAACTAACATATCTGACTTTACATTAGAATAGAGTAAGAGGATGCATATTCTTCTCAAATGGTAGACAAGTAATTCTTATGATTTGTCCATGCTTCATTATGTCCTGAATTACAGTTTGCCCCAGAGTGTTTCCCTTTCCTCCAGAACTGAGGTTTTTGAGCAAAAAGCTATAGCAAAAGCTCAGTAGCAGTGCTGGAGTAAGATTAGAGTAACATGATCATAACATAGAGTAACTGSAGTAAGAGTAACATAAATAAATAGTTTTAAAAAAGGGTTCTTTCTTCCTGACTTGTCTGATCAAAGTAGCAGCAGCAGAATACACTTACAAAAAAGTAGTAATAATTGTTCCTATGAGACTAGACTGTATATTAGACTTAGTAACTTTTTTTCTCTTCTGTATTACATATGGACTATTTTCAGTTAATGTATATACAAAAAAAGTCTATTATTATACAGAAGAAAAATATTCTTTTTACATATATTTAAATATGTTTTACTTTTTTTTTTCAATTTGCATTGACTATATATAATCATGATGTCATTATTATTTGTTGGGACAATGATGCAGTTTTTACAATGCTTCCTTTAAAGGAGGAATTACATACAGATGAAGTTTAAGGTGAAAACTTCTGCAGAGAAAGTGGTAGAAAGACAGGAATTAGAATTTCCTTCATCTGAATAAGTATGCTGTGAAAAAAAACTAATATACATAAACAGGAAAAACACCTGACCACCAACGTCTGTGGTCACTCTTCCTGTCCTTTTTGTGGTATTGTATCAATTTTATCACTTACCTATGGAGTGACAAACCAGCAACTATAGATATTTCTTAAGTGTGATATCCACTATCTTTTAGTGGCAGTGTGTAGACTGAAAGAATCCTGATAGCTTATGCAGCCTAAACTCTAACTCACCCCCTGGCCTTGTCCCGAACTACTGCATCTACCTTAGTTCAAACAGAGTCTGCTATAGATAGGACTAGCTCAAAATTGCGTGGATGTAAAAAGCCAGTGAGTGTCCTTTTCTCTTATTACTGCAGATACAGAAAAACAAACAAACAAACAAACAAACAAACAAACAAAAAACCCACACAATTTAGCATCAATACCGGGGCATATAAACTTATCATAAAGTATAGAAAATTCCTGCTTACATAAAAAGCAGAAAGTAGAAAAACCACCCTCCTATGTTACTATGCTTTCACTAAAGCTCTCACATGCAAACCAAGCTTCAGAAGATATGGTTTTGTCAAATGTGACATGTGCCATGCCCTATATCATCAGTGCACTCTACTGCCCTGGGCATTTATCAGGTGTTTCAGAAAGTCTGTGTATGTGAGTAATGAAAAAGGCCACAAAGCACCATCTATAATCTTGGATTTGATATTATTTTATGTCAAATACCCAATTCATACCAAGTATGTGCAATGTGACTTCARGGAAACAAGAGTTACACTTGTGCTTACAATTCAGCATCTAGTATAAATCAAAGGTTTTGTTYTCTCACGCGATGTGATGGATATGCTCCTTCCTCAGCCCAATCTGACTTTTCACAGGTAGCCCTATTCAGGCATTAACCACTGCATTATCTGATCCTGGTGCGTGCCTCCCTGATTTATTCCCCCACTCAAGCATTAACCATCAGTAAGAGTCCTGATGGCTGCATCCTCATGGGWAGATAAGGCTWATTRTGCATACACTAGCCAAAGGTCCTCTGAGATGAAAGAATGACTATGTGTCAGCCATCTTATCCCGTAAGTATGGGGACAGCCCACTGAGCTCTCCTTCCATGGCAGTGATCCAAGGAGCCAGCATCTCCCCTTGAGCAGGGACGCTTCTCAAGRATACTCCTCAAGGTTAAGAGATCCTTGCCAGATCCTAACAGATTCATGTTAAGTGACTATAGTGTGCTTTTTCAACTTGTAAATTTTACTGATGTTACTGTGCACAAAATCCCTTTGTCATAAACCATTGACCAGGTCTGAGACTAGGATTGGTGCCCTTCCTCTCAGAAGGAATTTGGAAAGCAAGGGCAGCCAATCTGACCCCTGTGATTCAATGGGAGAGTCTCCTTGATAATTCTGTGTATATCTTGTYCTCCTCAAAGCAAATAATAAGCAATGTTGTCATAGAATCTCCTGAAAATATTGTCYATATCTATAATCACAGAATCACAGAATATTCAAGGTTGGAAGGGACCTCTAGAGATCATCTAGTCCAACCTTCCTGCTCAAGCAGGCACACCTAGAGCATGTGGCACAGGGTGGCATCCAGGCGGGTTTTGAAGACCTCCAGAGAAGGAGACTCCACAACCTCCCTGGGCAGCCTGTTCCAGGGTTCTGTCACCCTCACAGTAAAAAAATTCCTCCTATAAAACTTGTTACTGTTTCTTTCACATGAATGAAGTGCATTGTGTCACTCATCCCTAYCACTACTTGTTCTTTTGCATTCTACTATCAGGATAATAGCTGTAATAGATTTGATACCAATTTATTTCTTAACTTTACTTTTGTTTACAAGAAAAAAAAAGGTTTTGTCCCAGTACAAAGACTTTTTTCTCTTTCTTGTAGGAACTGTAGGAAATCTATAACAAACATCAAGAACTGGTTTGCTAGTTGAACTATACACAGTCCAACAGTAGAGACAGACATAAGTRCCCTGCTGTTCTGTCAATGAGCAAGMACACACATCCAAATACAAGGTGTTGTTTTGAATTGCCTACTGGGCACTTAGTTGAGTTAGAAGGTGTAGCCAATAATTCATAAATAGGAATCGGCACWTTGAATTGCWAGGTGGTTTTGAGATAAGAGGTTTAAATAATCACTGGAGGCTCTTTTGTGATGACTGAAGGGAAATAAGCACCTCTTGAATATGATTTGTATGATCTGTTTCAGCTGCTTGTCACAATGTAACTAACTCCTTGAGTGTCTAGGACTGGATCCAATGGATTGGATGCACTCAAACTCCTCTCAAGGGAGTTTGGAAAGCAAGGGCAGCCAGTATGAACCCCATACTCTCAACAGGAGAGTCTCCTTCATAATTCTGTGTATATCTTGAACCTCCATGCAGTAAATAATAAGTGATCTTGTCATAGAAGCTTGTGAAATCATTGTCCGTATCTATAAAACCTATTACTGTTTATTTCACATGAATGAAGTGCATTGTGTCTATCATTCCCATCATCATTTGTTCTGTGACATTGCCTAAAAAGAGAAGGATAGAGAGAAATTTACTTTTGCACGGAATGGCATACAATACACATTCAATTGACTCCCACAAGGATATAAATATTCACCTACTACTGCACATACTTCACTGCCTGAACTTTTGCAGACAGTCTCACTTCCACAAGATGTGAAATTGTATCAATACATAGATGACATCCTAAATGGGGGTGATTCTCCTGAAAAGACTGGGAAAGTAGCCACAGYGGTATGGCAAATCCTWCTTGAAGCTGACATTGAGGTACTACCTAAAAATGCTGGGACCAAGCAAAGAAGCACAATTCTTAGGTTCTTGRTGGATAGCTGGCAGTGCAGTGATTCCTCCGGATACCTTAAGAAAAACTGAAGAGCTGAAAATCCCCAGTCAAGGGAAGAATTACAACAACTGACGGGAACATTAGGATATTGGAGAAGCATGTACCTGGATTTTCTATTATTGCTCTCCCATTATATTCACTCTTACGGAAAGGCAAATCTTGGAAGTAGGAACTAGAACATAAAGAGGCAGTCAAAACTCTGACCGAAGAATTGAAATATATCGGTCACTGGGACCCATACATCCCCACGACCCTCTTATAGCTGAATGGGATTTCGCTGAACMTGCTACTTACTGTAACCTATTCCAAACTGACCCTGGTGGACCAAAAAGACGCTTCTTGTTTAGCTCAACTGCATTTAAAGAAACAGAATTACAATAATCTGAATGGAAAAAAAAAAATGACTTTTATCCTTAACCTGAGCAGTTAAAAAAGTCAGGAAAATACACCAAGGACAACCTGTGCAAACTAGAGGACCATTTAATTTACTAGAAGCAATCCTAAAAGGGACAGCTCCTCCAGAAAGAATTCCATAAAACCCCACTATTAGGAAATGATATGCCTACCTAACAGGAGTTGCAGAAAATATGCACTTAATGAGGGGCGTACTAAGGTTTCCAAACTGCAGATGCCTGTAAACACAGAGCCATTAGCATGACAATAACCTTGTAAACCTTCACAGATTCTGAATGCACCATCGGTGGTGCACCAACAAAAAACATTTGGTTTACAGATGCTTCAGCAAAAAGGTAAATAGTAAATGGCTATATAAGACTGTGGCTTTAAATATTGCCATTGGTGAAGAAATAATAGAAGAGAGTGAAGGCAGTGCACAAGTAGGAGTGTTAAGAGCAGTAGTTTTAGCTGCACAAAAAGGAACAAGGGTTATGTTTGTATAGACTCTTATGCTATGTGGACTGGTGACACGGAATGGCTTTGTCAATGGGAAACTATTAACTAGGAAATAAATAGAACTCCAGTCTGGAGAAATAAATAGAACTCCAGTCTGGAGAAATCAAGATTGGCAGATACTTTGTCAAAAGAGATATATATTCTTTTTCTTAAGTGGATTATGAAGGAAAAAGGTTTTTTTGTTTTGTTTTTTTTTCCCCCTTCTGAGAGTGCATAAGCAGTAAGTTTTAAATTTGTTGTTAATATTTTGGGTAATTTTATGGAAGAGGATTCTAAGGATATTTATGCAGACAAAATAGGCGAGATGCACTTTTCTCTATGAAGATCAGGTTTCCAGGGAAAACTTCCTTGAATGAGCAGATTCTGCTGAAGTCCTAGGCTTTAGTCATTTATAAACTTTGCTATGTGAGCTCCTCTCAGCCGTTTGTGCTACACAATATGTATTTTCTGCTTGTTAGTCTTTATTTCAGCAGCTCTTATTCGATTTAGGGCTGATCGAACAGTCAGTACTTGCCTACAGGGCTTCATTAAGCGAAGATATTACATAGATTTAACTTCTTATCAGTTTTGTCATTGAAGCTCTTTCATTGTGGAACATAATAGAAGCAAAACCAATATTATCTAAAAAGATACATATGTATAAAAGGAATGATAGGGCAGTCGCATCAAAGGTGAAATCAGAGCAGAGATGGAAAAGAGTTGAGAAATGGGTGTAGAGATATAAGAGAAATTAAGATGGCTGGAAGGGAGGTAATTTTCAATTTTAAGAACTTCTGTTAAGTGTCATCTATAACAACTTAGGAAAAAAAGTTCTAAGAGATGCAAAACCAATGCAAAGTGTGCTTCCGCTTGATACACAAAGTGTGTTATTCTAAAATCATTCCTCATTTCAGACTTTGTTTTTAAATCTTGAATTAGACACATTGCCATCTTAAACTGACAGACATGTCTACTCAATATAATAATGAAACCTTAATTTTAAGGTATCCTTGCCTATGTGCACCTAATAAGAGTAAGCTGCAAATGAAAATACAATGAAATATACTTAGAGTAATATTGKTTTTTTTTCTTTTTAATGGCAATTTTATGACTTTGAAACAAAATTAAAATCAATATAATAGGAAAAAGAAGTATTGCAGGCTTTATTGGATTCACTCCAGTGTTTTTAATAAGAAAACTAAATTCTGCTTGCATCATTGCACTTACCAAAACAAAAACAACAAAAATACATAGAATAAGATATACCTACAGAAGTACCTGCAGAGTTTGCTCTGCCAAAACCTTCAGAGTCCGTAATACAGGTATGTGATTCATACTGGGATATCACTGATCATTTATTCTACAACAGAGGCAGCAGATAGAAGGAAATTCCATAAAAAGATATAACTGAGTATTTCCAAAATGAGGATCATCTGATGTCAAGACAATTAATGCTTCACAACATAATCTTAATAGAAAATACCAGCATAGTGATGAATTTCTGGTCTTCTCGGATAGAAACCACAGTCATTGATTTACAAGCCCAGTTCACAAGAGGGCAATTACAGATAAAACACATTTATATGTCAAAGCAGATGTGGCAACTGTCATAGACACTAAGTAATTCGGTTGCTCCTGAGAGATTGCTTTCTAGCTCAGTTGTGAACACCTTTCAAGTAAGACCATACCTTTCTGTATTTCGATTATAATAATCCTGCTACTGTCCAAATACTATCCATTTACATGTCTGGTAATTGTGATTTTTGGCAGTCTCAATGAGGCTAGCATAAAGTAAACAGACTTTCAGGATCAAGCAAGATGAAATGAATCATTTTCTTCAAGACAATTTGAGATAAATATTATCAAAAGGCTTTTTTTTTTTTTTTTTTTTTTTTTTTTTTTTTTTTATGTCAAATGCACATTTATCATGCTTAGCATAATCTCCAGGAAGAAAAGAGAGAATTTGCCTTAATTTCCCTTGTACTTTCATAAATTCGCTTCTTACTTCCTAATGTTCTGGTTTCCGTAGAACCGAGCACTGGAGATGGAATTCATCTTAATAAACAGGGGACATGCTCGTTTTGACAATCTTAATCCAAGTGTTTAGAATATCTTAAAGTCTTGCAAAACATGCCCCAAAGTGATTTTTTGTTTGCTTGTTTGTTGCATTGACCAAAAAATTAGTCTTGAGTACTCAGTTCAGAGTATGCTCATAGCATACCAGGTAATTAAGACAAATTTCACTCATTTTTTCTTTCAGAAAATCTGACCTCTTCTACTTCTCCTTTCTTCATTTCTCATCTTTAAGAATTTCTGACCTATGTTTGAATTGATTTGTATCTATCACCTGTTTAATTTAAAAACTCTTAAGCCAAAGTATGGAGGCATTTATTAAAGTAAAATATATATAAAGTAAAAATATGGAAAAAAATAAAATCATATACTTGTACACCCTTTGTTTTTGTTTTTATTTTTATAGTAGATGCTTAATTTGAATATTGAAATGAAGTAGTAATTAATGACAACTAGTACAGAAAATGGGTAAATAGGTATAATCACTGAAAATTGGTATTAGTAATGATTTTATAACATAGTTCATTTTTTTGTTTTCATTTTGGTTGTACAAAAAATGGGATTTAGATGTTTAATATACTACAGAGATTTGAAACAATTCTCTGAGCAGAAAATTATGCTCAAAATCATCATATAGTAAAAATGAACCTATTCTACTGTAAACTTTTAAGACATTTTCTTGTTGGATTTCTTAAATTTATGGCAAGTACATATGCACCTAATTTGAACAATATATTTTATATTCCCTTAGTGTAAATTTTGAAGAATGACTAATTACAAATACTAAGACAAGGATAACTTAGTGCTGAATAGTTCTGCTTGTGCAGCCATTCTCTTTCATATTTACGCTACTGAAGGAATCTACACTTGTTAAAATAAATTGAAGCTAATCTTCATAACTTCAGATTTAAATACATGTGTGAACTAGCATGGAAACACTTTACTAGCATATAAAATTTGTAGTTAGCCTTATAAGATAAGCAAGTAAGCTATAAAAGATAAGTAGCTTGAGTAAACAATCTACTAATTACAACTTTCCAAAAGAATGGAAAAGGAAAAAAAAGATGGAAGAAAAACCCTTATGCTCCTATGAGTATTCTTGTGCTGTCTAGGAGGAGGATGAGGACAGTTTTRTTTTTGGACAGTTTCAGTACTGTGTGCYMSYAYRMSTAKTCYYRKTAAGTACAAATCTTTTATAGACACTGATCCCAAATGCACTCAAACCAAATGTAAGCGATTCCTATTGCCATTAGTGGATTGACAGTATGCATATTTCAGCTAAATGATCTCTAGACAAACTAGTATTAATGGTGACCAGTGGGAACAGATACCTACTTTGATAGATCCAGAAGATCCAGGAATTTTAGGGATAAATTGCCTGAGAAAAATAACYCACTGCCTGAGGTGAATACCAAAAATATCTATGAGGTAATCACAAGCCCTTCGGCACTGATGGAGAGGCTGCCTTGTCTTATCTGAATTCTGCAGAATAAATGAGCAGCCAGATGCAGTGAGCATTTTGTAAGTCATGGAATAATACATACCAAAAGCAACAGATGCTCAACCAGAGACATCATCAAAGCAGTTGGGATGCTGGAACCACTATTTGAACACAGAGACTCCATTTACACTGCAGTAGTGCAGCAAGACCTGTGGAAAAGCCAAATGGCAGAAACATGGAGTCCTCTCACCATTCGAGTGGTTGAACTGTGAGGAACATGACATCTAGGAAATTCGTGGAGATTTGGCCCTAGAAAGGTCTAAATAGGAAAAAAAAAAGTGCCTACAGATGTGCCTATACTAATTTCTAGATGGTAGCCAACACTGTGTGGGGATGGATGAAACAGTGGGGAAAAAAAAAAAAAAAAAATTGAAATGCTGGTTTAGATGAAAGAGTTCTGACAAATGCTCTCTACATTTACCAGGTGAACAGACTTACCCCTGACCACAGAGCCACAGAAGAATGCCAGCATCTAGCAGTATATGAAAGGATACATTACAGCCCTGGTTACAACTATTGACTTAGGGAGCAGAATGGAGAAGCATTTATAAACTCAAACAATTTAGAGGTGCTTATGTGACTATCATGTACTRCAAGTAGCGTCAGAGTATACCAGTGCCCTACAAACACTTGAAACCCTCCACCATGACCCCCCAATGGCAAATGACCTTCATGAGTATTTGTGGAATGGTGAGAGTACAACAATCCATGTACAACTACTTCTTGGTGAGGCAACAAGTATCTTTCAGTGTCCTCTTCTGAAGTACTCTGGAAGTACTCCAGTGCACGACTGCAATGAAAGTCATAAGCATGTTATAGATAACTGAACAATTGAATATGTGGATAACATTACCTTTGCAATTATTCTGAAGAACATTTCATCTTAATGCCAAGGTAATATAACTTTCTATTTCACCCTTTTGCTATTTTGGTATTCCATTCATATTTGTCAAAGAAAAAAATTACTATTATTGATAAGCATGATGTTTATTAATTCATTCCTTCTACAAAAATTGATGAAATCCAGTCTCATTACTAGGTAACCAAGAACCATAAAATAAAAATGCTATGTTAAATGTTTCATATATTACGCCCAAACAGCTAATGCAAACAAAATAACAAATAAACAAAAAACCACCACWGAATCGAGGCAATCACTATACCCAGATGAATGCATGACTCAAACAATGCAATCAATGCATTTAATGCAAAAATTTATTACTTAACATTAAAATTTATTAAAAAAGCATTTATTTCATAGAATCATAGAATGCCGAAGGTTGGAAGGGACCTCAGACGTCATCGAGTCCAACCCCCCTGCTCACGCAGGGTCACCTACAGCACGTGGCATAGGGCTGCATCCAAGCGGGTTTTAAAGATCTCCAAAGAAGGAGACTCCACAACCTCTCTGGGCAGCCAGTTCCAGTGCTTTGTCACCCTCACAGTGAAGAAATGCTTCCTTAAGTTCCTGTGGAACTTCCGATGCTTCAGTTTGAAGCCATTTCCTCTAGTCCTATCCCTGCCCACCACTGAAAAGAGGCCGGCCCCCTCCTCCTCCCTCCCTCCCTTGAGGGATTTATACACGCTGATCAGGTCCCCCCTCAGCCTCCAGGCTGAACAGACCCAGCTCTCACAGCCTTTGCTCATAGGGCAGATGTTCCAGGCCTCTGATCATCCTCGTAGCCCTGCGCTGGACCCTCTCCAGCAGCTCCACATCCCTCTTGTCCTGGGGAGCCCAAAACTAGACGCAGTACTCCAGATGTGGCCTCACCAGGGCTGAGTAGAGGGGGATGATCACTTCCCTCGACCTGCTGGACACGCTTTTCTTAATGCACCCCAGGATCCCGTTGGCCTTCTTGGCCACCAG
>NW_020455705.1:41705-79098 GCF_003342845.1 Nothoprocta perdicaria
GTTAGTACGAGGTCCAGCAGCCCACCTCTCCTCGTCGGCTCCTCCACAACCTGCGTCAAAAAGTTGTCAYYRAYRCACTSCAGAAACCTCCAGGACCGTTTGTGCCTCGCTGTGCCGTCTCTCCAGCTGATGTCAGGGAAGTTAAAGTCCCCCATGAGAACCAGGGCCTGTGACCGTGAGGCAACCTCCAGCTRCCTGTAGAAGGCCTCATCAGCCGCCTCCTCCTGGTCAGGTGGCCTGTAGCAGACACCCACCACAGGGTCTCCCACGTTGGCCTGCCCTTTTGCCCTTACTCACAAGCTCTCCACCCTCTCATCATMCACTCCCAGGTTGAGCTCCATGCATTCCAGTTGCTCTCTCACRTACAGAGCAACTCCACCACCTCRCCTTCCCAGCMTGTCCTTCCTRAAGAGCACATAGCCCTCCATGACAGCRCKCCAGTCGTTWGAGCTATCCCACCACGTTTCTGCGATTCCCATGAGATCGTGGTGCTGGGAGCGCACACAGATCTCCAGTTCGTTCTGCTTATTCCCCATGCTTCATGCATTGGTGTATAAGCATCTCAGGCAGGTAATCGAGGCTGAACTTTTCCCAGGAGGCATGAGAGAGGATCCTCTATAATCATGCCCTAGCTCTACTTCCCCACCACCGTAGGCCTGTTGGATATCCATTGGCTTAGGTTTTACAGGATTGATTCCCCAGTCCATATGACACTCYCCCTCCCCCTTCCTGCTTAGTTTAAAGCTCTCCTAGTGAGATTGGCCAGCCTTTTGGCAAATACCCGCCTGCCCTTCTTGGTGAGGTGGCTTCCACCATGCTCCACTAGCCGGTGGTCGTCAAACAGAGTCCTATGGTCATAGAAGCCAAAACCCTGTTGCCAACACCAGCGGCGCAGCCAGTTGTTGATTTCACCTATCCGTTTTCTCCTACTTGAATCCATCCCCCTCATTGGAAGGACAGAGGAGAACACTACCTGGGCTCCCACCTCTTTTACAGCCACCCCTAGGGCTCTGTAATCATGCTTTATTTTGGCAAGTTTCCCCATAGCATCATTAGCACCCACGCGGAAAATAAGCAGGGGATAGTAGTCAGTGCCTCAGAGTAACCGAGGGAGCCTCTTTGTAACGTCCCTTATTCGAGCCCCTGGCAAGCAGCAGACCTCCCTGGATAAGGGGTCGGGTCTGCAGATGGGTGCCTCTGTGCCCTGCAGCAGGGAGTCACCTATAACAATCACCCGCCGCTTCTTCCAAGTGCTCCTTTTTTCCTTAGGGGGAGCAGCCTCCGGGCGTGGAGCTGACGCTCTCTCTGCAGACTGCCCCCTAGATGGGCCTTGGTTGGCATCCTCATCTAACTGCTCCCCAGGGTCCAAGGCCTCAAATCTATTAGACATGCTCACAAGTGGGGGTGGGGTGGGCCGGGGAAGGGTTGTCCTGCCCCCCCGAGCAGGGACCCTTTTCCATTGTTGTTCATCCTTAGATTTTTTTAATTCACTTCCCTCTGCCCTGAAGCAAGAGGGTGCTGTTTTTTCAGGTTGAACTGGGAGGTTTTCTGGGCGCATACCCTGGGAGGACTGCAGAACACAGCTCCACCAGTCTATTTCTCTCTCACAATCCCTGATAGCCCTGAGCCTTCTACTTCCTCCTTCAGCTCTACCACCAGGCTGAGCAGGGACTCCACCTGCTCACACCTAAGGCAGGCAGTGTTTTCCCCACTCCCTGGCACCAAAGAAAAGCTCAGGCACTCCTCGCAGGTAGTGACCTGCACCGCTGCATGCTTCTGTGGCGGTTCAGTCTGGGTTGCCACAGTCTTCCTGGCGCGAGTTTTCTGGCGAGCAGACACCATGGTTTCCCCTACCTTTCTGCTGACGGAAGAGACTGTGGGCAGGATTCTTTTGCTCGCCGGGGAGGGACCTCCCTGCTCGCCCGTCCTGCTCGCCCTACCCGCGCAAACTGCCGCGCCACGCGCTCCTGGTCGCTCGCGCTCCCTGGGGGCGGCCTTTGAGCTCCCGCCTGTGCTGCCAGCTCCGCCCCCGCTGAGTCAGAGCCTCCTCGGGCSSGGGGCTCCGCGCTGCCCGCTCAGGGGTCGGCGCCGGGGCTGCCTCGCGCTGCTCGCTGCCTGCGCTCTCTCGCTCGGCGGCTTTGGGCCGCAGTGGCTCGTCTCTAGACAAGGAGCTCCKGCACGAGCGTCCGCTCCAGAGCCCTTCCCTTCGCGATCTGAGCTAAAACTGCAGTTTCACAGCTTTTAAAACTCCCGCCTGTGCTGCCGGCTCCGCCCCCGCTGAGTCAGAGCCGCCTCGGGCACGGGGCTCCGCGCTGCCCGCTCAGGGGTCGGCGCCGGGGCTGCCTCGCGCTGCTCTCTGCCTGCGCTCTCTCGCTCGGCGGCTTTGGGCCGCAGTGGCTCGTCTCTAGACAAGGAGCTCCGGCACGAGCGTCCGCTCCAGAGCCCTTCCCTTCGAGATCATTTAACATTAAAATTTATAAAACATATCATGGAATAGAAAGAAAGCCTCCAAATGGAGTCCAGTAAATGTATCCAGAGAGAATTTGACCTTCTTTGGATCCATAGGATCTGTAAAATTAGGACATTGTATACATATTTTGGTTTATTTCATTTCTTAAAGGTCTTCTATTTAGTGTCTTGCAGTCAATAGTAATCTTGAAGAGAAGGACAATATGCATGCTAAAGTTCCAATCAGCAATACAGCACTTTTCATAGACACATGAAAAGCACAAGATTGCCTGTGGACAAGGAGTGACTTCAAGGAGTGACTTTAAGGTAAGGTCACATTATAATTTCTACAGTTAACAACTTTATCCGTTTTCATCTTGATATCTCACAAAATCAGATACAACACATAAAACTAGTCTATGGTCTAAACTGATGCTCTTGATATGCCAGGCATTTGTTGTTTTTGTTGTTGTTTTTCTTTTTAATTCCATGACACTTTCTCACTCCATCCAATATCCAATATCAGCCTACTGAGTTTTTAATGACTTTAACAATTGAAACAAAGGGTGTGACTTATTGCATCTAAACCACGTCATATAACTGTCACTTATAAAATTAAATCTCTGAAACTACCTAATTTTAGATTCCTTTTAGGGAATCTCTCCAATAAGGAGAATGATACTATGCAAACTGATTTATCTGACTTTGTAAAAGACTTTGTAAAAAAAATATTTCTATAACATGTGACTCCTCAATAAATCTTTTAGATGCCTTTCTCCATATTTATTGTACATGGAGAATAAAACCACAAACCTAAATGTAAGTCTGGGATGGCTCAAATTACATAAGATTAATTTTACTTGCTGAAAGGGATTATGGTTCTTTAATGTTTTCCTTTTCCAATTTACCCACCTCAACAAAAGGAGTAGGTCAAGAAGACAGAAGAAAGGATGAACATTTTTAAGAAAAAGAACAGCAGTAGACTTCAGAAACAGACAGTTTGTGAGAAGTAAACTTTTCAATTTGACTAAAAGAAAATTCAATAGATAAGGTGGCAGTATTGACCTAGATAGTGCAGAGGAAAGTGATAATTTCTGAAGAATTATTTGGAGCTTGTCTAAACAAAGTAGACAAATCAGAAACTGATTCAAGATAGACGGATTTAGGTTAGTAGCTTTTTTTATAACCCATATCTCATTCTGAGAGCAGAACAAAAGCCAAGCCTCAAATGCAATTTGTCAAATAACTTTCTTTCTTTATGTGTGGGCATATAAATACTGCATTTTTTGTAGGCTGTTAATGGATTTTTTCTGTAGTGTCTGACTTGAATTAGAAGTTAGTTTTCTTAATTATAGATGTGTCAGTCTAGAACCATGATTTTATGAGTCATTAAAGTATCGTAGCAAGTTCCATAATTCCCTCTTCCTTTTGTAGTCAAGTGACTGTATATTAGGTTAATAAAAAGGCTCAGTCTCTTGCTCTCAGAATTCATTACAAACTGTATCCTATTGTCGTCTTTATAAAAGATCAGCGTTAAGGCCTAATCTGCTGAAAAGTTACAACTTTACATTTCTTCACATTACCAAAAAAATATTATTTTGATGTTGAATACAATATTGTCATTCACTATTTTGAGAGCACTCAGATTTGAAGTATATCTAGTTGTCATCTTTAGAGCAAAATAATAATAAAACCAAGTCATTAGTCCTAAAAAATGTAAAATGTCTAATGTTATTGAACAATAAAAGGGAAGAAAAAACAACTAGAAGAAAAAAAAAGAAAAGATTATATGATTTTTTTCTCTGTCTTTTTATAGTTAGGGACTTCAGATCACCCTACATGTCTTTTTGTCTGTGCCTGCAACTACGTGTGTTGCAAAGGTATTTTTGTGCCCCTCTATGTATATCTGTAAGTACTTTTTCATGCATAAATTCAGTAGGCTATGAACTAGTCTCTGCAATTATTATTTCTCCTTTTTTTTTTTTTTTTTTCCTGTGCAGGAATCCCTTTGATCCCATGAGGAAGTTTCTTTCTGAGCCTTGCAATAAGCCTGTATTTGACAGGGACTGTTGGGATTCAGATACCTTAATCTAAATGTCTTCAATAGACAGAGATTGATCAACTCAGAATGGAAAACACTTGATGCATAAGCGTAAGGACTGGTCTTCTTATTCTGAGTGAATGAGTGTTTGTGTACCTATTTGTTGGTTCTCAAAGTAGAAGCATGCATGCAGGCTTCCAATTGCAGTTGTCATATCAATTTGTAAAATTTGTGTTTCAATTTGTGTTTTGATTGTATCTATTTTTCCATGCTTATAAAAAAAATTCTAAATTCTATATAATGTAAAAAAAGAAATCTTTAAAATATAAACTTTTACTAGAGGAGACAATACCTACAGGCTCAGAGCAGTTTTAAAAGAACAGTCAATTTTTGTGAGTTGTTTCATATATTGCAATGAAATTTTAATCTGTTGTCCATTAAATAGTACCTGAGAATCTTATGTGGCAAGAAGACAATTTGGCATATATTCTACCTAATAAAAGATAGAAGGAGTTCTGGTGATTTCAGAGATTAAAGGAAAAAGAAATTCCCTTCCTTCACTTCTATGCCAGATGAGGACAGTAATAAAAGTCATGCGACTACACTTTTAGATAAAATCTATAKCTTTTTAGAGACTCATCTTTGATTAGGATTAAGATATAATCATTAGGTGTGTGTAACTAAATACTGTCTTCAATGAGGGTTTATCATAACTGTAAAAATGGGACAATTCTTGCTTAAACAGCTTAGATATTCTTTAGTCTAAATTGTGTAGTAAAAACAACATATATGGGTTTATATCCCACTACCTTTTAATATTTTGTTAGAGAAGGAATTGAATATGTTTTTAAAATGGAGGAAAAAAATACACAATATTAGAATTCTATCAAGATTTTCAGTATCTCTGGGATATGTATTTTCTTCTCCCTGCACTATTCATTCTGCCTCATCTATTATTTTCCCTTGCTTAGAAAATATTTACTTAAACTTTTGCCATTTSTAACTGACTGGTTGACTGTTCTTTCTAAAATATAAGAATATTTGCATAATGTTCTCATTAATAAAATACGTCCCTGACAATCTGAAAGTGCTGTGAATTGCTTGATTTCACTCTCTTTCTCTTTTWTATATATATAAAAATATATAAATATAAATATGAATATAAACATATATGTATGTATGTATAATTTTCTTTCCTTACGGATATGTTCATATAATAATCAGAGGTTTGTTTTGATTTTTTCATATATTTGTTTTCGGTTTTTATAACATAYCTTCCATACGTTTTTCCCTGTTGAAGGAATCAAGGTCAAATGGTACACATACACTGATTCAGAAACATTGTAGTCTGTGGCGTGCTTTAGCTTCTGTGGAAATGGGTATCCATTAGGCACTGCTATTAGTTAGCTGTTTTACGTGACCTCCACCTCCAGGCTTCCATCATCCTGACCCAATCCATCTCGGCTCAGCATGGCTTTCTCTGCACTGTTGACAGTGCACTTGCCAATAACCTTATTTGTGCATAGATTAGTGCTTATCTTAAAAAAAAAAAAAAAAGAAAAACTTGCAATTTCTATGGAATACCAATCCATGAAAATGAAGATTAGTAAAATATTATGATGTTGTAATAGTGTTCAGATTAGTTGTAGGAAGAACTGGTGAAAACTAAAATTTTGCAGTGAATAAATAAGACTGAAAACATATTCATATAGAAAAGTTCTCCTTTTTTTTTTTTTTACCAAATATAGATAATTGAATAATAGATACAGCCGAGGTAGTCTTTCTAGCCTCTCATACAGTCATTGGAAAGGAATAGGTACTTCTCTGTGATTCACCTAATTCTAAGAAATTGTTCAGATAATCTATATCTATATCTATAATCATTTCTTCACTGATTACATAGGAAAGTGTCTAGTTCAGAGATGGAACAAGCAGAGATGAAACTAACCAAGGTTAGGTGATGATGATCATGAAGCAGCTGGGTGAGATGTACTCTAAACAAGAGACACACAAACAAGAGCATGGCAAATTCACTCTTGGATTCCGTTCCTCTTTAGGTCAGTTCTTATTATGATTTATTTAGAGAAAGTATATCCAGAGAATACATTTAAACTTTAAAATATTCTCAATATTGTTATGTCTACATTCTTTACTTTTCTGAAAACTTTACTTACCTGAACTTTCTAAAGCTTTTTCTTTCTATATTAATTTCATCTATTCACTGTCATTGCATTTTGTTCAATGCTACAGCTATTCCAACTGGGAAACAAAAGTCTTTTCTATACAACCTGTATACCTGTATGCAACCTGTATGTAACCATTTCCAATATTCAAGAGTTGGATATAAGTGAAAATGCACACTGATGAAATTTTAAGTAAGTAACTTGAACAGAAGTACAAGTGATTAAGCGCATGATAGGACACAAAAGAGACAATAAGAATATAGTGTCAAAGCAATATTTCCCTGTGGTGCATAGAGGTTAATGAGGAAAGAACTGAAGATGAGTATGCTCTGTAAACAGTACACAAGTTCAATGCCACTCACTCTCATTAATAAAGAAGTGTAATGCAATAAGATTATATTGATACTAGGAAGACAAAGGGACAACATCTCTTCTGAAGATCATTTTGATTAAAGAAAGGATGCCCTACATTCTGTGATAAGCTTGCTTACTGGAGAGTGAAAAAGAGAAATGATATAACTTGCAACTTCTGCCTAACATAAAAAGTATACTAATCTTAAATGACGTAAGTTTTCTTTCTACATGTAAAAGTTCCCCTTTCACATGTATTTATTTGCAGGCTTTTTGTTCATCATCCTCTATGTCACTTTCCAAAAAAAGAAAATCAGTAAAACTTCTTTATCTATACAAAAATCTCTTCATCTATACTTTATCCTAAAATCTCTTTATCTATATGGTATTTTTTATCTTATACGAATTGGAGCTTTCTTCTCCCATTTAATATCTTGCTTTACAAGATCTAAGAGTAAAACATTAATCTGAAAGGGTGCAGAAACCATCTCTGAGAACTCCAGTATAGTGTCAATAGCTTGTTGAGATCAATGCAAAGATGAGGTAAGGTCTTCAGTAAAATGAGCTGATACTTATCAGCTCTTAAAGCATTATTTTAGCTTCCCCCAAAACGTATTTGTAAAATAAACCAATTAATACAAGTTAACTGAGTACATCTTTCACCAAAAATCGGGAATAAATCTCTTAACACCAATTACGAAGCAGGCATTCACTTTATTGCAGCGCTGGATGCACAAGGGATAGCTCCACCTATCGTGCATGCCCTAAGGTTTGTTTGCTAAAACTTTTATTTCTTTATTGTGTACACATGCACTAAACTCTTGGAGGGATTATACATATTCATTCTATTTCCTGGAACTAATTACAATATACCCCACACTTGCACACGTGTGCCCTCTGTCCCTTTGGTAGTCTCTGGTGGTCTTTTGAGACCTCTGGTGATTCTCTCCATGTCAGTTCAATGACCTCTAGTAAATCACTTCCATATATGGCCTCTCATTTTGGCTCAGAAGGCCCTGTTTCGGTTCTACTGCCCTGTTTCAGCCAGTTCCTTGAAGATATGGTTGTCCTTGTCTTCATCTTCAACCAGCGTTCACTGTTTTGTCCATRTCCTCTCATAATATACCAGCAACAGCAGCAAAAGTATGTCCTTGGGTGCATTCCCTTCTGGGGTTTCTCATAACACATTCACATCAAGTGTTTTGGTCTGAAGTCACAGGGAACGTCTGAAGAGATAATGAATTAAGATATTGGCTTAGGACTGCAGAGAGTTCATGGCTAGAGGACCTCCAGAGGTCTCTTACAACACAAATTCTTCTATGATCTGGTGATGAACACCACCAGTTGTGGGCCAGGACTCGACCAAYCTTGACAGGGCCTCAAGTGTAGTGCCGCTGTTGAAGTAAGACGTGCTGGAACTTGTCGGCCACAAGCCCTGGGAAGGACAAGATAAGGYTGGGTCGTCCTGACCAAAGGGAGCTGTAGAAGGGAGTATTGTTTCAAGGTTGTAGATAAACTTAGTCTGCTTTAGGTCTGTCAATAAGACTTAATTTGTTGCTCAGTACTTTTTTATAACCTGCTTGTAGCTGCTTTAGCATTTAACCAATCAAGGAGTGCCTGATTTGAAGAAGCACCCAATCCGCGTAAAGACACGCTACCTACTGATCTATATAAACGTGTGTGTAACAACAATAAAGTCGACACTTTGCTTGCATCAAGCTTTGTCCAGTCTCTCAATCGCGGCAACCAGTAGTATGCTATGAAGCAGATCCCTGACAAACACTGACAGGACACTAATGCTCAAAGGCTTAACTCTGCACATCTGGGCATGTGAAAGASTAAGAAATTCCTGGTTCACTCATCATTCCAGAAAAAAAAAAATACTAAAATGAGTTGGCATTAAGAAATGAGTGCAATTTTTCATTTTCTCCTTTCAGTTTGAGATAAGTTCTCCCCCTATACACACAAATCTATTGAGCACCTACCTCTGTTATTCTGCCCCATCTAATGAAGAGCTCTGTATGTTCACAGGAAAGTAGCCAGTAATAGTACACTTGTGGCTGGGCATTCATGCCACTTACCAGTGGCTCATCCTGTTCACAGCTTCATTCTACCAGTCCCTCAGAGGACTTTGCTAGGGGGAAGTCAATTCACTCCACATCATCGCTGTCCTAAAAGCAACAAAAGTTAGAGAAATGGATCAGGTTTTATAATTACTGTTCCTTCACAGACTCTCTCAGTGGTGTTTGTGGCACTCTGAAAACCCTTCCTTATCTCTTGCCCACCTTTGTTTCATTAAGTTATAGGTGATGTTGATTTTGTCGGTGAATAAAGTTTTGCTMTTCTTGGAAGCTGTTGACCTATTTCTGATTAACTGTGAAGTTTTGTATGTTGGCCATTACTGTGTGTCTTCCTAATATGTGCTGTGTGTAGTGATGCAGAAGGAATTACAGGTTTTCATGGTGCTTCATGAACTGGCAGGGTGCCTCTTGCTCTGAATAGTTGCTGTTAATATTCACAGGGAGAGAACAGTAATTACTTGTGTGGAAGGAGTTTTATGGAAAGAAGAAATAGATAGTTTTTGGAACTCACTTTGGAGAAGGATGTGGGAGCTATGGGAGACTAGAAAAGTGTATTCCTCTCTTAACAGGGTTCTTTGCTCAGAAGCCAATGCCAAGACTGATGGACTGTTTCTCCTAAGAAATGTAAAGGAAGGGGAATGGAGAGAGGACAGAAGTTTTTTTTGTTTCATCAAGGGAGACAAATGGTTTTGTTTGGCAGGAGTGGTGAAAAGTTACTTTCTGATCTTCAAGACCTAATTTGTTGGAACTGCCTCCCTGCATAAGGATGCAGTAGCTTAATTCCCCCAGGCACAGACAGATGGCTTCATTTTCCCACTATATTCCAATGGAGTGTGGAGCAAACAGAGCTTTCCTCACTCCCTCGCTCACTTCTGTTCGGCATCTGCAACCAAATACACTTTAATGTACACTTTTCCCTAGCTAACAGTGAGAATACTGTATTCTGAAAGAATTGAGAATACTGTATTCTGCCAATACACAGAAAAAGGTCAAAAAAAGTCGTAGAAGGCCATTGACAAAATGGAGTTGCTATGTCTAAAAAGCTTGTAGATAAAATTAAGCTACACAGCTGGAAAAGGAAGAGGGAAACAAGTTACATAGTTAGGTACTGGCAAAAAGATCATTAGTTAGGTACTGGATAAAAAGATCATTAGTAACAAGAAATCCCTCCCCCCCCCCTTTTTTTTTTCTTTCTAAGTTGGCATCACATTCCAATCATTGGAAGTTTATGCCAGTCTGACTGTGTCAAATTTGTGCTTAAGTAAGTCTGGTCATTTCTTAAGGCTTAAGTACTAAAAAGTAGAATTGAACTATTAATTCCTTAAGTTGTAATGTTAAAGTGAAACCTGAAAGTGAAAACAATATTGTCTAAACTTTAATCTGTCAAAAAGGAAGCAAGRGAATATTTATCAAGTAATGTGAAGAAGCTTAATTTTTTAGAGAAGAAATTTATTCTGTTGAATTTATTATTCTGTTGAATAGCAGATACATGAGTAGTAAAGATCTTATAGMTATTTGATATTTAAAGAAAATAGATACCTTGGAGCATTCTTAGTAAATAAGGCTACTTTTTACCTTTTCCTTTTTTTTTTCTTTTTATTTCCTTTTTTTTCAAATCATTAACTCCGTTAGAATTCCCAGTGAAATGTCTTCCTAGCCTACTGACTGCACCTTATTTTGCATAATTGGAACCTTATTTTTGCAAGTGTTTAGCCTAGAACAATAAAAAAAATATATTATTGACTGTATAACCCTACTTAAACATGACATTCCCAATAATATGTCATATATACCTAGATAAATACCTATCTAGTTAGGTATTTTTGCTTTTTTTTTTTTTTTTTTTTTTRAKAAAATGAATGACCTTGCATAGACTGAATTTGTTCATGATGATGTTGTCCCAATCCACTGTTGGGGGAGGTTTCGATACGATCCCAAGAGCGAGATTAAGACACAAATGAGGTCAAATGCCATGCAAACTTGTAAGCTATATTCTCATAATCACRATAAAAGAAAGAGAAGAAGAACATGAGAAAAGGGAAAAAGTAAGATAAGCAAGCAAGAAGTGGAGAGAGAGAGAGAGAGAGAGAGATGCAGACCATCAGCACTAGCCCAGCTACGTTTCGTCGGTTCCACCTCGGTGCGGGTGATGATCTCTCGAGAGAGTTCAGAAGATGACGAAAAAGAAGCCGGTCATTCTGTGAAGCAAGTGAAGAAGTCGTTCAGTGCGGGTGAGGAGGAAGGAGACCCCTCTCCATGGAGAAAAATCATAGTCGAGACAAACACAGTCCAAAACTGTCTCTTAAAACTGTCTCTTACAGATGTAATTAGGCTTGGCACTGTATTCTACCAGAAGTAATTCAGCATTTTCTGTAGAAGATTACTAATTCTCAGGATCAGCCTCAGATGTTCTGGAGTGTATATGGTGGGAAAGGATTAGATATATTTACTAAATACATTAAATTGTCTGATTTTGCCTAGATTACTTACTAATTAACCAGTCTACAGAATGAAAATTTGCTATCCTCACTTTCAGGCATGATGCTTAAATTAGTCATCTRTAAATAGTGAACTTCAATTTCCAGACATTTTTCTAAAAATGTTGGTATTCACATACCAAACCTCTTTTCCCTGGTAGCATTCAAGATACCATAAGTTGTCTGAAATCAAATGGTTCAAATAAATATGATGCAGAAAGGACACTAGTATCCTTCTGGAGTGATAGCTATAATGGTATTTTAGGTGTCATTGACAATTATGTTCAGGTACCTTAATCTCACTGTTTCTGTATTTTTCAATTATTATTTACTAAACTTTCAATATGCAAAGCATCCATAGAACAGGTGTTGGAATTCAAAATTCCTGTGCACTGAATGCCATAAACACTGAGTTAGGGACCTAATTTAAATTTATTTGCAGACAAAGATCCTTTCTTAAGTGTTGCTATYAATACAACATCAATGTAGCTCAATTTATGTTACTGTCCTAGAATGTGAATGTACATTTGTTCAAACAAGCAAATAAATTTTCTAATTGGTGAGAGTTGGAATAAAAGCTTCCCTCATCCAGTGTCTCAGRTGTTCCAACAGAACTGTAAGACACAAGAAGGAATCTGAGCAGATAGTGTAAATATCTGAGCACATTTAGGAACTAGCTGCTTTTGCAGCTATTGGAAGTGTTCTGTCTGTTAAAAAATTGTAGACAGATTTGCCTATTTAGACAAAATTTGAATGTAGAATCTAGATATCTATAGAAGTTTGTCTGCGCTAGGGAATCACAGAGAAGTGATTCTGGAACGAGACCTCAGACATCCATGTGTTAAGTGGGGCAGTCTAGAAGTCTGGCTGATGGGCAATTCTAGTTACAGAAAAAGCTTCAGGACCAGCAGTGGTGACAAACTCCTAATATGGAGATATGAAATCCATGGATTTACGACCTGGATGAAGGGATGGAGTGCTCCCTCAGCATGTTCACTGATGATACCAAGCTGGGTGGAGTAGCTGATAGCCCTGAGGGCTGTGCTGCCATCCAGAGGGACCTGGACAGACTGGAGGACTGGGCAGTGAGAAATCTCATGAAGTTCAATAAGGGCAAGTGCAGGGTCCTGCACCTGGGGAGGAATAACCTCGGACACCAGTACAGATTAGGGRTGGACCTGCTGGASAGCAGTCCCGCAGAGAGGGACCTGGGTGTCATGGTGGATCACAAGATGACCATGATGCAGCAGTGTGCCCTGGTGGACAAGAAGGCCAAMGGGATCCTGGGGTGCATTAAGAAGAGCATCTCCAGCAGGTTGASAGAGGTGATCGTCCCCCTCTACAAAGCCCTGGTGAGGCCACATCTGGAGTACTGTGTCTAGTTCTGGGCTCCCCAGTACAAGAGGGATGTGGAGCTGCTGGAGAGAGTCCAGCGCAGGGCTACGAGGATGATCAGAGGCCTGGAACATCTGCCCTATGAGCAAAGGCTGAGGGAGCTGGGTCTGTTCAGCCTGGAGAAGAGAAGGCTGAGGGGGGACCTCATCAGTGTCTATAAATTCCTCAAGGGAGGGAGTGAGGAGGATGGGGCTGGCCTCTTTTCAGTGGTGGACAGTGATAGGACTAGAGGAAACGGCCACAAGCTGAAGCATCGGAAGTTCCACAGGACTTAAGGAAGCATTTCTTCACAGTGAGGGTGACAGAGCCCTGGAACAGGCTGCCCAGAGAGGTTGTGGAGTCTCCTTCTTTGGAGATCGTTAAAACCCACTTGGACACAGCCCTGTGCCACGTGCTCTAGGTGACCCTGCGTGAGCAGGGGGGTTGGACTTGATGACCTCTGAGGTCCCTTTAAATCTTAAGCATTCTATGATTCTATGAAATGTAAAATAAATACTTTTTTTCCAATCTTTTTTTTGGAAGGCTGTGAGAATTCTGTAAGGTTCATGCAGAACAAAAATTTGATTGAAAACATTTTAAAATGTATGTTTTATAGATAACATATCATGCAATAAATTTAGTCTTTTTTCATATTGGCTTACTAAGACTGTATTATATCAGCATTTCAGTTTTTGAGTACTCTTTATTTGTGCTGTTCATGTGATCACAATCACTAACAGATTGCTCTCTGCCAAGATATAGAGCAACATGTTAAGTTCCATTCAATTAAGGACAAATCTCCAAAAGTCTATTTGAATTTCATCCAAAATAAAGACAACATTCAACTAAGTTGCAGCAGAATTATAAATGTTACGTTATCAAAAAAAAAAAAAAAAAAAAAAAAAAAMCATTGTGTTATCTGAAAAGAAACTATGGAGCTCATATATGTGTTGTAGTTTTAATGACAGAAGGCCAGAGCAGATATAGAGAGCTTTTCTCCAATGTTTTGCTTATATTATAATCCATTTTTAGGTTTTATTTATAACTTATAAAGCATTCTTTCTAATTGTTATTTATTAGATTTTATTCATTATAATTACTGCTATTTCCATTAATACCTTAAGCTTACTGTCTTGTATAGAATTCTGTAACGTTTCCAGCTGAGCTACAGCATCAATAATAGGATAGTCAACATCATTAAACAATATGTTTATGGATCTGTTCAGCCTGGGGAAGAGGAGGCTGAGGGGGGACCTGATCAGCGTGTATAAATACCTCAAGGGAGGCAGTGAGGAGGAGGGGGGCGGCCTCTTTTCAGTGGTGGGCAGGGATAGGACTAGAGGAAATGGCTTCAAACTGAAGCATCGGAAGTTCCACAGGAACTTAAGGAAGCATTTCTTCACTGTGAGGGTGACAGAGCCCTGGAACAGGCTGTCCAGAGAGGTTGTGGAGTCTCCTTCTTTGGAGATGTTTAAAACCCGCTTGGATGCAGCCCTGTGCCATGTGCTCTAGGTGACCCTGCGTTTGCAGGGGGGTTGGACTCGATGACCTCTGAGGTCCCTTCCAACCTTCGGCATTCTATGATTCTATGATTCTATGATTCTATATAATAGATAAAGTGAGCAAAATGTTGCTGCAAGATATCATCAATAATGCAAATGGGCATATTGAAAATTTATCTTAGTATTTAGGGTAAATCTGCCTAAATATTAGATTAATCTTTGGCAGTGCTTCAGATCACACCAAAAGGCTTCTCTGAGGTAAATTTTCTCTAGGTAGATCTATTTTGTAACAGACTGAACCTGACTGGATCAGTATTGCAGGGCTGGGGAATACTCTTTGCTTTTCAAAATTCGTTTACTCTATTAGCATGTGCTAGGAGGGCAGATTGTGTTACTGAGAGAAATTGAAAAATAAGGTTATTTGAAAAATAAGATTCTTTAAATCTTAAACCATTTGAAAAATAAGATTATTTAAACTGAATAGAATCATTGAATATGGCAGAACTAGTTACAAAGGATATGATTCACTCYAGTTCACTGAAAACAATTAATTAAAGTAACCACAACTCTGAAGTTTTAAGAAGTCCCTTGATAGCCAGTGAAATCAGAGAATTATCTTAAAAGAGCTGTCAAATTCTCCTGTGGACTAAATTTTTCTCTCCCTTAAGTTCAACCTGAAAATTGACTTTATGAACAAGTTAAGTACCATAACTCATTGGGTATACATATCATACATACAATTACACAAAATCAGTTTGGCTTTGAACCTTTTTCCAATACTTGTAATTGTAAAATCAAGTTCAGCTCCTCCACTTAAAAATAAATAAATATTTTCCATGGGGGAATCTCCGAGATAGATATATTCAAACTGAAATCAGTGTCTTTCTTGTTTTCCCTTTGACCATCGCTCTGCTATGAACATTTAGAAAAGACCTTCCAATGTCCCCTCTAGAAGAATAGATTAATGWTGTATCTTGCTCTAATTTTCCTGGGTATTCATTAGGATGCTTCCCTTGTAGCTATTTTACTATAATGTGACAATTTAATTGGCAAGAGTGATTTGAATAGGCAAACAATTATACAAGGATAATTTATGTGGGCAGCAGTGTCTTTGGTCCTCTTGAGGATTTGGTTTTGCAACTACCAGAAAGCCTTAATTACAGTTTTTGTGAGTGAGAATTTTGGATGTTTCTGGATGTTTCTTTCTATAGTGAAATTTTGGTGGAAAAAAAAACTGGGCTTTTTATGTATGTTGCATGTGTTGCAATGGCTAGCTATATATCTAAACATCCTAATTTTCATTATCAAAACATTCTAATTTTAATTTTTCATCATGATTTTCATTAGGCTGTTACAAGATAAAAAAGGTTAGAAATTTATCTTTGTTCTCATAACTCAAAACTCGATAAGAAGAAATATAGGTTGAAGAAGAATATTAAAATTTAGAATACGTATGTTGCAGTTCAGTAGTACTAGTAATCAGTACCTACTCTTGAGTGCTAGTCAGTTCTGGTATCCTATAGCCCTTAGCTTCCTTTCTTTTAGTAAGTTTACAAATTTGACTTTTTAAACTATGTGCCTCTATGAACATACAAGCAGAGATCTAGGAGAAAGAGTTAGGATCTTTATTGAAGAATTGTAACTTCCTATACTTTTTCCAGTGAGGATAACTAAAAGAAGTAAAATTTATTTGATAATTCTTAGATCTGTTCTCAAAACTCTTGGCCATCTATGATTCCATTCTTCTCTCTTCCTCTTTCTATTTTTACGTCCTCCTCTCTTTTATCTTGTGTCCCTCAATGGCTTTTTCTTTCTGTCAATTAATCCATTACTTGACTGCTGCATAATATATAAACCTCAGCTCTTCAAACTATTGTGAGGATAGATTTACAAGCCAAATTGCTCTCAAAATGGCTTAACATAGTATTTGCACTGAGCCATTAGTCTAGTCACAGGAATTGCGATAAAATAATCCTTCCTGTTGTAATTGTAAAAATGCTTTTTTCTACAAAAAAAAGTGTAAGGAGCTAAAGGTATAAATCATTTCAAGAAAGAAAAAAAATGTTTGAAACCTCAAAATCCTGAAATTCTTCAACTAATATTGTGAATGATGATCTGCGTGGAAATGATGCCTTTTATACCATATTCGTCCCTAATTGTACACCAGATTCTAATGCTACTTCCACATTGACTTTTTTCATACAGAAGGCTCCATAGGAAGTTGAAGAGACATTGGAATGTGATATAAGTGACTGGCAAGAAAAATTAATAAATGTGGAAGGAGAAAAAAGAACAGRAAAAATACAATGATTTGTCTCATTTGTTCAAATGCTATTTTCTATTGCTAATATTGCTCTAATGCTAATGTCTATTATTGCTATAGAGAGATATGAAATTATGATTTATCTGAGATAAATATCTTTTTTTTCTTCTAATAATTATTGCTTTACTCTACATTGAAGACAAATATATAAAAAATTGGAGGTGACTTTTTTTTCATTATGTAGAGATGAGAGATTGTCTAAAAACTAAATTCTTAATTTATTTAAGTTTTCCACAGGTATTAAAGCTTTAATTTTATATTGAT
This sequence comes from Nothoprocta perdicaria, assembly GCF_003342845.1. Lineage (NCBI taxonomy): Eukaryota > Metazoa > Chordata > Aves > Tinamiformes > Tinamidae > Nothoprocta > Nothoprocta perdicaria. Next base: position 58,750 of record NW_020455705.1, read on the forward strand.
ATAAATACATGAACATGAAACATATTAATCTAGGAAGATCTAACTTGAAATTGGTTACAGTGCTACATTAAAAATTAAATGAAAAAGACAATAAAGATTAGGAYCTTCAAATTGAAAGAACTATTTAACAATGAGACAAAAATGGATATTCAAACCAAAACCTAGAGACTAGGAAGAAAGACTTTCTAGGAAGAAAGACTTCCAAAAATATTTTACTACTGCAATGATTCCTAATATAAGCAATCTCTGTGGTCAGATAAGTATACAGGATCTTACATTTCTGTAAACAGTTTGAAGCAATCTTAATACTTTTTGTAATATATAAAAGAAAAAAACTACTAAGATGAACTTTCCCTTTATAAATATGTGTGTGCATGTGTTTTGAAGGAAAATGCATATTTTTATTAATAAATGTTAAAATTAATTAGAAATACTTCATGATCTTTGTGTGTGTGTGTGAAAGTAATGCTAAAACAAACATTAAAAACATTCATTCAACAGAAGTACTTGTACAAGAAGTGGATTAATGTAAATTTAAGCTTGCAGAAGGCCTCTTAAAGTGTWTAATATAGTCAAGGTATTATAAGATATTAAATAATAATAAACAATGTTGCCATAAGAGCCATAGATGACGTAAGTATTTCTGAGGAAATGAGGTAAAAATTAACTTTCTAATGAGAACTATGAGAAATAGGTTTTATCTGCCGAACAACTACATAGAAATATCTTCTGTAGTCTCCCTTTATACTCAGTAGAGATTTAGTCACAACATGTTTTTGTTCTACACACCCAACATCCATCCAGACAATCCTCTGGTTGTTTTAGGAGCAAGAAAGTCCCCAGGACATCCCCTGTAAGTAGTCTGGGGAAAGCCACATAGCTTGTGAGGGTAGTAGAGGGTAGAACAATGTAGGTCTTCTGCTCCAGTTGGTCCTTATGCCTGGAAGCATCTCTGCACACATACAATTTACTAGTATAGATTTAGTCTCAGAGTGCCATTCATGAGGTAATGAAGCTATTCAAGCAATAGTTACTATTAGAGAGTTCTTTAAATTAGAGAGTTACTAATAAGAGTAATCTAGTAAATTATGTATTTACTAGATGCATTAAAAAGATGCATTTTACCTTGGACTAATAATAATTGAAATTACTTACAGGTGATTATTTGCCTGCACTGATTAAAAAAACAGCCTAGAGAGTATCTAATTTAGCTTTGTACATCTACCTTATAGAACACTTAATTTATCTGTTATGTGTTGTAGCCTATTTATACTATTTATACTAGTAAATAAGTAAATTGGTTAACTATTTATAGTAGTAAAAATCTGCCTAGGCACACTCGAGGCACTGAAAATACCTCTTACAGGCTGGCTCGTGTCTCTGTCTACAGAGTGGATGTCTTTGAATGGTCTATTACAAGGAGTCCCAGGAATAGTCCAATGCCCCCAGATGCCCACGAATGGCACTGCAGAAAGGCAAGTGTAGGAAGGACCGTCCTTAATAGTGAAGGACAATCATGTTACAGTGCTTGGGAAAGGTCCCTCATGCTATCATTTTATCAGTATAGACACAGCCTGAGACATAGCAATTCAGTCACTTCTTTTTCTCCCCTTTCTTCTATTGAATTTGAAAAAAAAAAAGAAAAAGAAAAAAAAGAAGAACATCTCTATATTTCTCCATATTTATCATTTATATTCACATTGTGGAGTTATTTGGATGTGTGTGTGTGTATGTGTGTGTGTGTGTGTGTTCGTTTATAATAACTGCCACCATATAGAGCAGAAGAGTATCTCAAAGGCCAATCCTTTGGATATATTTGTTAGCTTTATAATGTCACTCAGCTGCAAGCCTTACATAAAATTAAAATATGCTAAAACAGAAGTTGWAAGTAGCAGTACAATTCTTGGATTGATACTTTTATATACCTAGTGCTTGTGTTAAAGAAATCTTCCCGCAATATACTGTGATGCTTTTAAAAYCTTCAGTTAGTCTCCAATGTTGTAGACTTGCAATGCCTAGATGTTAAGAATTGCCAGTTTACAGTATTAAGTTGGAATTCTCCTCATGATAGCTCTAGTTATGTTTAATTATAATCTAAAATAAGATAGTAAATCCAAATATATTCTTTAAAAGTTTATTGTTTTTATCAAATGCTATATATTGCTATATTGATATTGCTATATATAAAATATAAGTGGGCTTATAAAAGAATATGAAGATTGATATTCTGAATAACCTGAGCAAAATCAAAATATCTTATATGTCAGATTTTGAAAGTGATGCTCTTTGAATACTTTCATGGATGTTTCTAGGCATTATTCTAAGTTATTAAGGAAATACAATCAACATAATAATGTGTTTAGTTGTTCTTTTTTTTAAAGGTAGGATTTCTTGAAATGAATCATGTCTGAACTCAGGAAGAAAACCTGTTAAATGCTGTTATCTTACATATTTGTTAGTAAATAAGCTAAATAAGTATGAAGACTAAATAATTCAGGCCTTCCCTAATTTTAAATTATAATTTTAAATTATAAGMTAGGAATATTTTTATATTGCAGATATTTAGATAAGATCCTTGATTGTTGATTTTGAAAAATGAATGTCTTTTTTTATTATTATTATTTTGCTGTATATTTTACCGAGCATTTTCTGACCTATTCTAAATAGGTATTTTGAAAAACTTACAAAAACATTTTAAAAATACACAATTCTAGAATAGTTTCTTATTATAAGCAACCGGTGTTCCCTAATCAAACAGTATCTTACCATATCTATGATATTAAAAACTGAGTCCACAAAGACAGAGCAGGTTAGATATTACAGTCCTCTAGACAGGATGTGTCTGTGACCTTTCAAATCTATCACAGGCTTAACCTTCTTAACCATGCCATTCTTGTGGGTTCAGAAAAAAAGTCCTGAACATGTGCAGCAAGATATTTTCTATGTCTTATTAGTGTCATTTAATGAAAATCCAGCACAAAACAGTTATGTTCATTGAATTGATACTGTATTTTACAACTCCTTTCAGTTCTGCTGCTGAGCTTGCGTACTGCAGTGAGTGAGGATTTGTCATGATCATCACCTACAAATAAATGACAGCTAAAATCCTATCTAAGATTCAGTTTCTCTGATGTATATAAATGTTCTGCGGTAGAGTAAAACGAAGTATGATATTAAATATGTTGCAATTTCTTGTCTTGTGAGTTACAACAGCCATAGCAAATGAAGCTTATACCCTATAAATTCCAACACWAGTTGATTTTCCTAAATTAATTTAGCCTCTATCATATGCTCAAGTAATACCTTGTSTCTTCTACTAGACTACATTATAACTGAAATTATTCCTTTCTTCTTTTCCTTTTTGCAGACTATGTGGTAAACTCTAACTATCTGGCACAGAATAAAGGAAGGTTGATAGCTTTCCCATCCCATAAGTTCAGGAAAAATGTTGATGGATTCTATGATAATAATGAAAAAGAAAAAATATATTAAGACTCTTTGCTCCACTGGACAGTTTAGTAAGCAAATCTTATATTTTCAAAGTGATTGATTCAAATTCAGCAGCTTTATTTTAGCATTAACTCGGTACAAATCAAATCACAATGTACAGAAGATATAAAACTTAGAAATGTTATAATTTGATTATAATAAAATACAGATTGTGCTATCCTCTTCTATACAAGAAGCATACTAAACATAATTCCCTCATAAAGTACATTTTAGATGAGGTTGCTTTTATCATTGTGCTCTAAAACACCTATCTTTTGTTACTTTGGAAAATGTTAATAGCTCCAACACAGCCAAATCTAGGATAATGTGTGAAACAATGTTATCTACACATTTTTGGCCTTTTATTTTTTAGCATTTGTTTCTGAAAATCCAGTAACAAATGCAGTACTTCAAAAATATTTAAACAAATACTATTCAGTTTCATTAAGAGACAGGAATGCTAGTAGTTTCCCATATAAAAATTAATCTGACGATGTCAAATCATAGAATGCCAATGCAAATGTACAACGAAGCTATAAAAATGGGAAAAAAAAAAAAAAAAAAAAAACATGCAACGATACTTCCCAATGATATCACCCTATCTAGCAAACTACAGGTCAGAAACTTTTTGAGCCAAGTTTCTGAGGTGTGGTTTGTGAATGATGAGTTGTGCTTTTATCTCACAATGTTTTCCAGTTGTTTTTTTGTGTTGATGTTATATAATTTCTGCAAAGACTTTCATAACTTAGTTTTAAATTGTGTTAATTAAATCTACCTTTTATCTTGAGCCTGGCTCAGGATTGAGTTCTTTTGAAACAGTGAACAATTGCTTCCTGTTTCACATTTCTCTGTTATCACTTGTCAGTCATTTATTTTTCAGCTGAAAAGTGCTATTCCATTTAGTTGCTCCCTGTACAAAAATGATTTTCTTCTTTAAGTCAATGTTGTCATTCCCTTTTATATTTTTCCCTTTCTGTTATATCTTGGCTTAGTTAGAAATTCTCTGTATTCCAGTTTTTCATCTCTGTTGAACGTTAACAATGTACTTCTAAATAATGATATATGACATAGCTAAAGGTTGTTATAATTCAAACATCAAGGAAAATATAAAGCTGTATGCAGAATATTAACTTTGATTTTTTGTGATTCTCTAATGCTTGAACAGGAAATCATAACATCTTAAAGCAAACTGTAAAATTACTTACTATAAATTGTAATAGAGTATGTTACAATAATCTCTTTGTCTTCAAGAAAACAAAACAAAACCAAACCAAAATCCCACAACTATTTAAATTCCCTTGTACTTCTAAGTGTTTACCATGAAGCTCTTCTTAAATTTCTTGGTATTGTTAGCCAAGCCTGAGCATAAATCTAACTGTCAGCTCTCTGGACATATATTAGCTTAGCTGCTAAGTGTAACAGGATAAACATCTTTCTTACATTACCTGATACTTCGGTTTAAGTCCTCATTCCTACATCTTTATGCATTGCTGTTAGGCTTATTATATTAATTTGGTCCTATATCACTGTGGATTTTTGGCTAGAAATAAAAAAGCTTCAGCTAGTGAATATTTCAGCATGAAATATGAAATTCATATGGAATATTAATGTGAATTATCAAGAGATACCTCATAGTAAAGCCTTTGTCTAAGCATAATTTCAATTCTAGCTTGTTTTTAGCTAGAAGCAGAACTGAGTAAAACTTACTTAAGACACGCTGAAATTAAATATTTCATATATATGTTTATGTTCATATATAGTTTGTCTTCTAAAACCATAGCAAAAAAAATACTGAAATATTCCTGATTCAATGTTAGCTTCTTATCTCTTTGTGAGTTGTTTGTAAGGTAACAGCAGTTTAAATCTGACCTAGAAAAGTAATGTGCAAATAAATACAAATAATCTTTATATTTGAATTCAAAGAGGGTAGTGATTCATATATGTAAGGAAAAGAGATAAGTTCCATTTTCTTTACAGAATTTCTCACACAAGTCCTATGTTTTCCCTTCATGACCCACACAGTCAGCTCTAGTGGACTGTGTTCCATTTGTATTCCTTAGAGAAAAAGAACTTACACAATAACTCCATCAGAGCAGCATATAAAGGAGCTTGGTTTATTTATTTATTTTTAAAGACTTTTGGTAGCAATAGAGGTTTGAGACAAAGAAGTGGAAATACGGGTTGTTATTACTCAGGCCCAAATTAAAACCTTTTATTTTGAATTTTCCTAATGGAAAATTTCAATCTTTTTSCTTTTGAAAGGAATAATTTTGCATAAATTGAATTTTTCACCTGAAAATTATTCATCAGATTTTAGGAATATAAATATATATATGCATATTAGGACAGAGACAAGAAGATGCAAGCATATAAGGAATCAGATGTCACATGTTCTGTGGTGATAGAATGGAGCTTCTGAGGTGTAGGAGTCGTGAAACTATTTATAGGAACCATACCTGTGATTTCAATTCTTTCCTTGCAAATGGTTATAATTGAAAAGAGTCAGGCAAAGATACATTTAAGATAGAGAAAATAATTACAGTAAAACCAACACACAACATTGCTTTGAATTGAATTTATTATATATCCTATTGATAGACACAATATTTAAGCTAATTCAATGTTGATGCAAATATTTAAATTACTGTTTTGTAATTAATATAAATTCCTGTTTAAGCTCTAAAGATAAACACTACTCCAAACTTCTAATTTTTATACAAACTTAATGACCTGGATGAATTTATACTATAAAAAAAGTGATTTCAGATTACTATTTCAGTAATTATTCAGTAGATATATTTTCCTTAAAATCCACTGTCATCATATTTTTTTTTCCTTGTTCTCAGTCTGAAGTTAAGAGACATTTTGTTCCTAAAATCTGATACTTACTACAATATGCCAAAGAGCACAAAAGATAGCATTCAGACACACGCTGGAAGATTTTGGAGGAAATCTCAAGGTTGAAACAGAATTGATTGTTATAATTTAAATTAATCTCATCTAGTGTTAACTGTTTAAGTTTGTGTCTAGTTTAAAGTACTTACCAAATGTCCTTCACAAGAAGAGACAGTTATATATAAGTATCAAGTTCATCCTTTCTTAATATATGCTTAAGACAGTAAAAAATAAATAGCACTTTTGGAAAATAAAGAACAAATTCTTAAACTAACCTATACTAGATGCATAATCTTTAGATGACTGAATTTGGTCAAGGTAAAGCCTACTCATAAAGCACAGTGTAATGCATAGGAATTTATTAAATCCCTAAGTTATTTATACAAGGAATAAAAGAACAGATGACTTCAAAGTTCTCATATCTAGAAGGAGTGTCCAAAAAACCTCTGAAAAAAGGGTTGAAACTAGGGGCTGGGGCTGTCTCTGTCCACTAAATAAATAAATATAGAAATAAACAGAAAAAAATGTATTTTGATATGATTTCAGAAGAAAATCTTAAAAAAAAAAAAAWTGTTCAGTGTAATGGTGATGGCCTTTTATCCACTGCACACCATAATTTTAAACTCTAACAGTGCTCTTCCCAGTTTGTCAACTCTGTGATTTTGCACGTCTGAACAACTTGGGCTTAAACTTCATGGAAAAAGAGAAGAGTAGAGCCATGCAAGATAAAAATTGCTAAAGTAAATTGCAGGTGGAAGYAAGATTGTCAAGCTGTGTGAGGCTGCAGAGACTTCTCAGGTGTCTTATTGGAGATGATAACAATATCAAAGCTCAATTTTGCAGACCATAATTCATATCTGTCTATGTATATATGCCAGTAGATATTGTTTTGTAATTTTCCTTTTTTGATTTTTACATGTGATAAAATTTGACCAAAGTAGGTGCTCTATAGATGGTTATTCTCTGGTAAAAGTGACCTTGAAACTAATATTAAATATCTATTAATTGGTTTCTATTAAGCCATTTTGTTTGGCATAAAATAGTCACCGAAGTATGAAATATTCAGCGATATTAGTGAGGTGCTAAATCAAATCTTACATGCTCTGCAGGGAGATGCATATTCACGAATATCTGCAGAAAAACAAAAGGACTAAGGACTCTGTCTTTATAAAATAGTTGAAAGAATTCTCAAAGATGGAGGGAATTCAGAGGAGTTACTGTTTCCTTTATAAGATAAGACAAAATCAGGCAAAAGACCTGATAAGCAGATAAATACTTTGTCCTGAAACAAAAGAATGAAGAATTATATGTTTCAGCCAGCAATGTGCTGCATCCAATCTTAAACAAATCTACCCTATTTTCTCTGAACTCCCTTTAGATATGTCAAATTATTTGCAGCTGTACACCATTATTGGTTTAAAACATATGCCAGAACTTTAAATATGGCATATATTTTAAAATCTTCTGACATCAGTCTAAAGATTTTATATCCTTGTCCAGACATCAAAATATGTCATTGAAAATTTTAGCAATAAGAATAAAAGGAAAATCAGTAAATTGGCTTGATTCTATTACACATATATTACATTAAAGATCTGACTTTCACCTTCATTAAAGTCAGAATGAGTTTAGAATTAGCAAAAACTCTCAGGGTCAAAATAGCTTGATATCCCAATGTTTCATCAAACATTCCTCATTAATTTATAATCACATTTCAAGACAATGTATTTCATGATTTTATTTCCTTTTATACACGGAGCAAATGCARGTACCTGTTTCAATGCAAAATCAAATCTTTCTCATTTATTTTATGAAAACTGATAAATTTCACAAAGAAATAGACTTTGCAATATGTAAGTTTTATTAGTTGTGATAGCCAGAAAAATCAGATCATCATAGCTATTTTTTTTATAAAAGGTACTACACACTACATCAGAGTGGACAACAAAACTGTTGTACTGATTGTGAAAAACTTCTTATCATTTTCATAAAAGCTTAATAAGTAGCCCACTGTTAATACACTATACAAACTCTGCACAAGTAGTAAGGGCATAAATAGGTAAGCATTTTTAATATTCTTGTGATACTGTTGGTAGATACCTGTTGCTTCCAGAATATTAGTGGTGATAGTGACAAAGAGGATAATTATGATTTTGAGAACAAATTAGGAATGTAAATACTGCGTCTTAATACCTCTAAGAAAAGATAATCGGTCTCATAATAAGGTACACAGCAGTATAATTAAAAAAAAAGTATTTACTTGGGATGATTTTTGTTATTCTTCTTATTTTGGTTTATTTTGAAAGTGTATTTTAATAGAAAAAGGTAGAAGATTACACAGAGCTAGTAATATTGTGCATTTTTTGTTGTTTTGTTTTAGTACAAATGTAGTAAAGACATTCTAAATTGCAAAGCATTTGGTAAAAAAAAAAAAAAAAACAGAAGAGGTGGAACTTAAACACACAGGGTTCACATCAGTGGTCTCAACACAGGTGATTGAAGTAGTATGAGATTTCCCGGTGAAACCCATCTGAACTCAGCTACTATTTCAGTAAATGTTCCCATAAGTCTTGTGTCATAACTACCAGGTTTGTGCAGATATTTAAATGATCTCACACCTCAAATATCACTATTTACTCAGATTTAGATTGAGTTCCAGATATCTAACACACAGTTGCAATCACAAGATTATAAAAACATAACCTTACATGGGGGATATACCAAAGGTAGGGCTGAGATACTTTATCGAAGGATTTTATACAAGTGAAGATGGTATCCTGGTAGGCCTTCAACCGAAAGTCCAGAAGGGTCATGTATGCCAGGTACKTGTGGATGTTTGAAACATGCTAGGACCCATTGAAGTGGATAGGTTTTAGTGTTTGAGCAACAGCATCTCTTTGTACCTCTCAAAGTTCAGTGTATCTCTGAACTAATCAGTTCTAGTTTTGCTTAGAAGAGAAGGAAAGAAATTGCTTTTATTTTAGACTCAGGGGATCTTAACTGTTTTATAAAACTGCATGAGGATGGGGAATAAAATCTCATTTTTTTTCCAGCTTTGCCAGTTTATTTCTTTGTTTCCTTTTTTTTTTTCCCCATCAAAAGAATGTTAAAGTATGTATCCCAAGAAAATCTAATTAATGAATCTGAAATCATGAGCCCAGAAATGTCTGTTCAGCTTCTGCATTACCCAAGCTTTAAGATTTCTGAGAATTTGGTATTCAGAGTTCTATAGTATGTTTATCTTCTGACCTGGAAGACTCTCTGTCTTTCAGACATTCTGGTGACTAGTTCAAACACAAACTTTGTTAGTGTTCCTTCACATATTAAAGCTTGTCCCAGTGGATATTTTAGAGGACACCCTACCAACTCTAGTTCATATCCACAAATATGAACTGGCAACAATTTCCATTTAAATGTAGCCAGAGGAATACTCATATGCAAAATAGCCTCATTCTGCAGATGACTCGCTCGATTTTGGCATCCTAGGGGACTCCTGATGGGATACATTGAGTTTTTCATGCTAGGGGAATAAAATCATACACAGCCTTCTTTATCAAAGAGTACTTTAGCTACCRAATCAATGGTGAGGTCTCTCTTCCTCTCCTTAAGTAATGTTTTACTGCCAAAATAAATCAAGTACTTTTGGATCTGAGAGAAAGAAAGTAAAAATTTGACAGTGTCAAAGAGTCAAAGTCTTTTGATCACTCATCTATAGGCCAGAACTTACCTTCAAATAAATATTCAAAAGAGTTATGAAGTTTTGATTCTTTGTATTTATTTTATTTTTTTATTTATTGTATTTATTTATTTTAATAATTTTTAAGAGAGAACAGGTTTCCTTCTTTCCTCAAATTTCAAATAATTAATAGTCTAGTGTGTATTTTTTTATCAAAGTTGTCAATAATATATATGTATATAAGATCATCAGAAGATTTACAAGCATACTATAATATATAATACTATTCAATTTCAAATTACAATAAAAATTCATAATATAGTTAAAATATACTCTTTGTGAGTTTTGCCTGATTTTTTCTTGAAAATGTTTGAAGAGTGAGATTTTGAAAAATCCCTTGGTAAGTGCAATACTTAGTCCTTGTTCAGAAAAAAAAAAAAAAAAAAAAAAATCTTGCTTTGTTTTGTCTTTCTCTAACCTTAATCTTTAAAGTTGAAAAGCAACCAAACTGGTTGCTGGTTGCTGGTATCTTCTTGTCTTATTCCAAAAGAAAAGAACTTTTGATCAGTCTTTTAGCAATTCTTTAGCATCAAAGAAAATACTGACATCTTTTCACACCATTATTTATTTTTCACTCTCCCTCCTTTTATATCACCTGCCGAACAAGGTAAATTTGTCACAAATTATTTTTTCTCAGTTTCTGTTGATTATTGGATTTCTCTACAATCTTCTAGAATCTCTTTACAATATAATGCTTAAAACATATATAACATTGCAGCTAATTTTATAATTATCCATTTAAAAAAGTTTTAAGTTATAATCTTTAGGRAAACTAGGCCTACTTCTTACCATATATATTTAATCCCCTCACCTAAATATGAAGAAATACAATTCCGTGTTTTCAGAAGGTCCTTTTCTGAGAAGATAGATTTAAGGTAAAAATAGAATCATCTATTATTTTAGCAAAGATTACACTCATATGTAGAGAAGAGTTCTCCAAAAAAAAAAAAAAAAAAAAAAAACAGTATATGGGAATATGATAGACAAAGAATTATTTTGGAGAATTAGAATATATAAACATGCCTCAAAATATTATAAGCAGCAAACAAGAGTCCTAGTGGCAAATACTTACCAAGAGGACTCCAAAAAGCATATAACTACGTCATAAAATAAATATCATAGTCAGTGTTTCTGAGTAATATATTTCATATTCAAGCTCAGTTATGCAAACCTTTTAAAGTAATACGTTAATTCCTTGATCTTACACTTCAGACTTCAAACAATATAGCTATTTAGTTAACAGAGATAAAACTGAGTCTGAAAAATTAATTATACATAAAGCAGGAGGACCAGCAAAATTTTGTTCCCTATTAGTCCCTCCATTTGTCTTCTTCTTTTAATATATTCATTTATATTTAATCTCTTTAAACACATGAAACTGTCACTTTCTATATTTTGAAAATTCAGAAATTTTATAACATTACAATTTAATCATAGGAATGAATCTGTTAATAATCCTGTTTGCAGGATAAACATATGAAGGAAAATAATAAAATTGATTAAAAAATAAACTTTCCAAAAAGGCAAGAGTTCATGTTCAGCAACAAAAAGAGGAAACCTGATACACATTTGGAAATGCTAACTTTACTTGGTATGTCAAGCGCTAGGAATGAGTTCATTGAAGTATATGAAATTAAGTTGCCAGATTCTCATGATGATTACAACTCAGGTTTTCAATTACATTTTACCAGGATTCCATTAGAATACAAAATGAAATTTGATCCTGACAATGTGAGTGATTTTTGCATTTTTTTTTCTGGATGAAAATGTGCACCTGATTATATTCTGTCTTCATTTTTAAGCTTTGGGGGACAGAGTGGTATAAAGGATTTAAGAAACACTACTGCTGATCATGATAAATAAATCATAATTATTGTTTAAGTATTTATTCTCTTTTTACCTAAAATGCATACATAGATGCATACACACACATACATCTATCTATATCTATAATATGATCTAATATAAAAGTCCATGGCTGAAAACAAACGAGAATGTCCGCAATAGAATGTTTTAGGTTCCTATTCATGTAGCTATTTTGTGAATGGCTATATAAAATATTTCAGACAGAAATACTATTACATTACTGACTCCAAATATTCTATAAAATATGCATTCATGGCATTCCATGAACCACTTGAGGTCCTACTGTCTATTGTTTTGTATCTTTTATATCAAGTGTCACAAAGTGATTGAGGAACACTACCAGAAAAATAATGATACTGCAAAGTACCCACAATTTTCAACCATAGATGAATAAACCAGGAAATTATAAATCTCATATGTGATATTATTGTGCATATGCAGTCATCTGTGGTTCAAAGGCCCCACCAATAAACTCATCTAAAAAACAATCTAGCAAACATAGTCTTTTCAAGCTCTGTTACTTTTTGCAAAAACTCCTTACTAAGCAGTACAGAACAATTTTCGGTGAAGCCTGTGACATAATCCAAGTATGTAATAGATAGCTCTAGTGGATATTGATTTCACAAGTTCAAATTTATAAACAATCTTTCTTTCACTTTTGCTTGTTTGGAAAGTTCTAAGGATTAAGATCTAGGCTTGAGAGCACAGCAGCATGCATTCATAAATAATGACTCCTGAATATAAAGAGACCTAACCCAGAGACACTACTCAGTGCAGCTCTATAAACATAAATGAATACTGCCAAGTGAGAGGTACAGTAGAGTCTTTCCTGCTACCCAGCTTTCAGGCCAGAAGGACTGTAGCTCACTAGAGACCCACTAACTGCATGTCGGGATGTTTTGGATATTCTSAGGTAGCTCAAAGGTTAATAAGACCCTTTTATTCAAGTCCTATATTCAAGTCCTATCAAGTCCTATATTACAGAAAGAGAGAAAACATATGCACAAGTAACATTTTTAGACAACTGAATCATGCTTCTCATTCACATGTATTTACTTACATTTAGATACTTGCACTTAGGATATCACAATCTGGTCATGTCAGTTAAAACTATTGTACCATATGAGTTTACATAAAATAAATCCCACCAAAAATCTATAATGCATAGCCATGGAAACTTCAAAATAACATCTGATCTGCTCTCAATTTCATTTCTTGAGTCTCTCTCCCTCTGGAAATAACTTAAATTCAACTGACATTCTTAACATGCTTCATGCACAGTGCAACATACTATGCAACATACTATGCAACATTTTATTGCAACATACTGTGAGGCAGAGAAAGAATCTTTTTTACCGCTGTTTGCAATAAAATAAGAAACATATATTAGGGTGTATTTGGGACATATAAATATGGAGATATATAATAAAAAAAGAACCTTAGCATATTACTTATTTCAATGACACTACTAAATCCAGAATTATCATAGTAATTTATTTTATTTTWTTTTTTTTCATCACACAAAATGATGAGAAAAGAAATCTGAGCATGGAATCTGTCACTTATCTTTATAGACTTCCTGAACTTCCAGCAAATGGACCACAAAGCAATGTTGTATTTTCCTTCTTACCAGTAAGACTTGGCAATGCTAATTCGGCTGATGACCAAATAATAACATAAAGGCTTTGAGAGGTTAATGAGAATGCCATTCATATTAGAAGACAGATGAATGTCTCAAATATTTCAGACATTTTAGAATTAAAGACCTTTCTAAATTCCTATCACTTCATATATAATTGTATTGATGTACATCAAGAAGAAAGATCAGTTTGTTTCACATTTGCAGAGATCAAAGCTGAAAAAAATGCATTTTATTTGAAAAAAAAAAAAGAATCTTCTGCTGTTCCAAGAAGCGTTTCATCATAGTTAATCCCTTAAACTATTTCTGTTTGATATTTATTTACAGTTATTTGAATCTTTTATGATTTGAGAGTAGAAGCACTTTACCATGTTATTCTACCAGCCAATCTTACATTTACAATGTATGAATAAGTTTCATCATCTGAACAAGAACTTTCATTTAAGATCTCTTTTATGGTCTTTGAGGCTCAAAATTTGTTAAGTGAAGTGCTGAGATAAGAATTTTATTTTTAGCTACACAACTAATTCAAGAGCAATAACACTGCCAGAGCAGTGTTATAAAGTAGATTTCTTCTTTAGCTCTTGCTATTGATGCAGCTACCATTGTCAATGATAATTAAGTGTAGAAAACTTTAAATTACAGTTAGTCTGTATAGGGACCTAGTAGTTTAATACTTAATGTTAAACTGTTCTCAATACAAGACACAGCACCTAACTTAAGATATTTCTAGTGTAGACATCTATAGCAAAACTAATCATTCTAAGAACATTTTATAGTCAAGACATTCCATAAACGTAAGTGCTTAGTACTGCATTGTCTATGTACATGAGTCAAGCAGACCTCACACAAGACCTGTGGGACATTCAAACCTTTTGAAATTTCAAAAGGAGRCTGGAGAGATATCTTAGAGCATCTTAGAAGACATTAGATGCCCACATCTGGGCAACTGGATTGCATCCGAAGAAAATGGAAAGCTTAGGATAGGATTCACCTGACCTATTTCAGATATCTGTGTTAAGATCAGGTAAATCTCACTGTCTGTCAATTAGCAGAACTCTTAGCTCTAGTCCATCCCATCGTTTTCCCATAGAGGATAATGTTAAATGTTTAAGGCAATATTTTCTACTATAGAGCACGATTCATAAATCGGTATGAGGGACACACGGGCAAGCCACAGCCAGTATCATGAGTTCAAATAAAAGGCTTTTTGTAGGGCTGTTTCCAAGCAAACTAGGGAAAAGGTGATGGAAGTACTGCCAAAGATTTGAACAGTTCAAGATACAATAGCTTAAAAAACAGTAGTTTGAGATTATACTTGCAGTATAATAATTGCAACTAGTGTAACCCTAAAGATAGCGCAGGTATTGACATCATTGTAACTAAAACCATACAGAACAGACTTAGAGCTGAAGTACTTCCATCCCTTTCTAAGGGAGATTTAGTGCCCATGAAAAACTCTTTTTTAGTTTATTGTCAGCATACAACATGCTACATTACTCTGTCTTGGTTCTACATGCTGCAAATGCACATCTTGACTATCCTAGACCTGAATCTCAGAACCTTCTAAAAAACCGAGGGAAAAAAAAAAAAAAAAAAAAAACCACTAAAGGTATTTTGAGATGCCTAAGCTTAACTTAGATGCTTAACTTAGTAAAGTTAAATAAGTGTCTCGTGGTTTAGAGTTAAATAACTGTTTTCACTCAAGATTCTCAGCTACAGCTCCTCTGAAAAAGTCAAGTATCACAGTCATGATGGCCTTCCCAGAAACAAACAAATAAGACAGTAATAGGGATGAACAACTCTTCAAACATTTCAATAAGAAAGGCTTAGAGAAATAAGTAGCTCTTGCTCCACTCTAACCATGTAGTCCCTGGGAGTCTGTAATTTGTAGAGATGGCTGCTCCCTGGGAAACCACACTGGTATACTCAGTATTAATTGTGGAATTCTGTTTCTTACTTGACACATACCAGAAACAGCAATTGGGAGAGCAGCCTGTGCAATGCTGGCTAATTGCACAGCATCCTCTCAGCTATGTAATATATTGCATAGCATAATCCACTACAGAGAATTTATAAAGATATTCAAAAAAAAAAAAAAAAAAGTATTATCAAACCTTCAAAACTACAAAGCAGTCATTATAATTCCTAATTCTAGGAGTGTAATGTGAAAATAGCATTTAAAATAGTAGGATCAACTGTAACCAGTTCTTTCCTTCCTGAATGGTGTATTAGCTATGGTCATAGGCTTCAGTTTTATATTACAGAATAATTTTCTTTTCCTGTAATAGGTAATATGCCGACTGTCAGGCAGAAGAAACAGATCAAAGAATATGATATATTATAAAAATATTATAAATAAATACTTTACTAGCAGATTTTGATTAAAAATTACATGAGCAACTAAAATAAGTACCAAATCTTGTAGTCACTTTTCCTTAGAAAATCAAATCTATTAAGCGACTGGATGTTCTATACGAATAATTAAACCAAGAGGTAAAATTATACGCTTTGAAACCCACAGTTTGCTGTGCTTTAAGGAGACCTCTTCTATTTTGTACAATATATTAAGAAGATGTCTGAATATTTGATAAATGAACACTGGTAGTACGGTTTCATTTAAGAATTTCCTTGAGGAAATAGTCTGCTTAATATAGATGTAGGATATATAGCACTATAAAAATAGACACTTAAATTAATATAGGAGCCTAAACTCTTCAAGCGATCAAAGGTCAAAGAACCAGAGGGAAAGGAAAAACAACTCAATGTAGGCAATTATCTCAAGAAGAGATTGAAAGGAAAATCTCCAATAGGAGCTCGTAAGAAAAACATCCTTTGGATGGGACCACCTTTGTCATTTATTCAGAAGAAATTCACACAAACACATGTCTAAATTTCAGATATCTGAATTCTACCCATTATTTCAAAATATTCCAGCCATACCAACCGCGTTGGCTTCAACGTTTATGAGCTTACACAAGGCAAATAGGCTTTCAAGCTTATACACTGAAAATGTCACACACACTAAACCTGTATTGAATGAGGAATATAAAAGCAGACTCAGAAGAGAGAAAAAAAAAATCTAGTGTAATTATCTATGTCTTATTTTGAGTTAATTTCTTCATAAATAAGTGAAATTAACTTAGTCATCAAAGTCATATTCTAATTACAGAATACTGTCAAACAACTTAGTATTGCTTTAAAGAATGAAACAAATAGACTTTATAGCAATAGGCTTTCCTCACTTGTGTTTTACCTCTTGGAGCTTAATATATATATATTTTTAATGCAAATATGAAGCAAAGCTTATAAGTTTACAGTACATTGAAAACAATTAGCACAATTAGCCCCAGCTGGATACATACACAAAAGACTTTTGTATCATTCTTATTAAATTGACAAAGATATTTGAACACCTGGGGACAGAATTYTCAGAGATCTCAAAAAAGTCATCCAATTATTAATCTCTAGATGTTTTCCAGACAGTCTTTGAAGAAGTCATTATGATAGAACAGATACATTATGGCACATGGACATGTCTTGCCACTGATTATCCAAGGACCCTAAATTGCAGTAATGACAAACAATTTTGTTTATACAAAGAAAAAGAAGAATAAAGGTAATACAAAAATGGCATACATTATACATTCAAGTGTTGGGGTTTTTTTTCAGAACTCATAAAATAAAATATTTTCACTTGGATAAAAGTATGTTATTTGGCTTTTAATATTCTATGCATCTTCAAGTTAAAAACTAAGAGATGAATAGTTGGAATTTCACTAATTCTGTTTTTTTTTTTCCTAATAACCCTCCTGAATGTTGGAAGCAGAGTTTATAGAGTTTATAACTCAGTAGAATATTATTCTCTAAATATACAAATAAAAATGAGATTCAGTAGTATTAAGATGGTTTGATTTTCCATAGTAATGACAAGATCCTAAGTTAGAATACTGTAAGATAACTTTAGGCATTTACAATATTCATGTCTATATCTGAGTTAAATCATTAAACTCCCTGAAGTGAATATGGACAACAGCCTTTGATACAGATCTAAATAAGATAAATTCTCAAACGCACTTCAGTCAATTTTTTGTATGTAAGTCATAGGGAATACTCTGAAGGTCTTAACTGTCCCCTTCTCTCCTACTCTCCCTTCCCACCTCCCACCCCCTCCCCATCAAAAACAGAAAAAAAAAAAAAAAAAAAAACAGAAAAGAAAAAAGAAACGTTATAATAATAACCTAAATTATTCATTTAACAGCTAAATACAAATTAAAGTTCAATCCCCCAAATACTCAAATCTAAAATTCTTATATATGTATTGTGTAAGTATTATGTGTTCTTTGATGAAAATCATACATTTTGTGCTGTGTATTGGCATTTGGATACTTTTAATGTAGACTCCATTTCCCTGTGTAAAAGCTCTTTGTGCTTTGATATGCAGTACTTATTTACAAGTAATTCTCTCATCTTCTGTACTTACTTCGATTTTGTTTCAAAAACAACACACACATACAAAATTAGATAATGTACTGCAACAACTAAAACAATGAAGATAACAAATTTTATTGAAAACTTTATTAATATCTCCCTCATTGTGTCTGAGACATTTTTGTGGGATCCACAGTAATCACGCCTTCAAAAAGAAAAAAAAAAAAAAAAAAGAGATTAGGAAAAAATATGCTCAGGCATCCTGGATGGCATCAAATGCTTAAATCCAGACTTTTGAGTGACATTATTATTCTCTAGAATGCAGAATGTTGTTTGGAGATCCAAGAGTTATGGAAGGCAAATAATTCCATGACACTGAAGTATAGGTTTGAAAATACTATGGAAACACAATTTTATAACATAGCTGCAATCAAAGTAGTAAGTCATTTCTGAGAGTAACATCTCAAGACAAAGGATATGAATCATGCTGTTTAATTCCCCATGTCCCTGTTACCAATTAGGGGCTTAGAATGGAATATATATTTGTATGAGTATATATGACTAATGAATGAATGAATAATAATAACAATAATAATAGTAATAATAATAACAAAAAATAATAAATTGTCACACACACTACTCTTATTTTTATTTTAATATCTCTATAAGAAAAATGGTTAACCATTTTTCCAAGTGACCCTACTGTCAGGTCAGATCTAGGTGACCCTACTGTCACTAGAAAATGTAGGACATACTTATGTGACTTGAATCAATTTCAACTAATTAGATATAGAAATTTACTCATCCATCTTATTCTAATTTATTAATTTACTAAGTTCAGACATCTTTTCTTTATCCTCTCCTCTCCAGACAGTAC
Organism: Nothoprocta perdicaria; assembly: GCF_003342845.1. Classification (NCBI taxonomy): domain Eukaryota; kingdom Metazoa; phylum Chordata; class Aves; order Tinamiformes; family Tinamidae; genus Nothoprocta; species Nothoprocta perdicaria. Next base: position 77,683 of record NW_020455705.1, read on the forward strand.
TCATTTCACATTTTACTGTCATTTATATGCACCACACTTCAGTGGGCGCATCAACTGTAATCTATTGTAAGAAAAATTATCTTGCTTTTCTTTTCCATGCAATAACTAATAAATAATTATCATAATTATTATTTTGATATGAAAGACACCAAACTTTTTTTTTTTTTTCTGAAATTAAAGAAGATTAAAGGCTTCTAATTCTCCAGCCTCAGAATGAGCATGGAGAGCTTTAGTAGTTCCTTCTAAAATATCTTAATATTATTTTTAAAGTTTCTGCATAAAAATTTGGACAGAAGTAGGAAAGGAAAAAAAAGAGGCATCACCAGCAATAATATACTAAAAGATGCAGTGGATATGCTGAATACAAATGACATTGGAATATAGTATGAAGGTCAAAGAGGTTTTCCTAATGGCTAATTCTAAATGTAGCAACAGAATTATTGATTTTTAAAGAAAGTGTATTTCAGCTCTGGAAGAAAGCCTAGACTATTAATGACAAGCCAAAGGTAGGTAATGGAATCTTATTGCTCATAAACAAGACAAAAATAGTGGCTAAGATACGCTGAAAAGAAGATAAACCACTAAAAAATAAGTACTAAAACACAAAGAAAATAGAAGAGATCAATATAGAATAGATAAATATAATCAGAAAAGAAAAAGCAGCAATGTAATAAGTTTCAGAAGATTGTTTACAAATTTAGGCTACACCAAACACTTTCAGTATAGAAGAACTGCATTTACCTGAAGGACAAAATCCATGTCCTTGGAATAATTGCTTAAATTAATGCAATTCTCTTTTTGTCATTAGCAAAAGAGATGAACATTTTAATTCTAAAAACATTCCACTAATGTTGGAGTTTACCTTTAAAGAAGATGATCTTTTTAAACTAGAAAAATGCAAGAACTGAATGTGGTGCATCTAAAGAAATTAGAACTCTGGAAGTGAAAAGTTTTTGAAAAATAAAGTTTTGTTTAACTTCCATAGAACATCTAAACTTCTGATTTCTATAGTAGGTGATACATTGTACTAATTCACTTAAATTATTTACCAGAAACAGATCAGTTTCCACAATGGCTTTCAGAGATGCTGAAGACACAAACACAGACAATATTGCATCACCTATTCATGTGGATTTAACATAAACATTAGTTCTAGAATTCAGGGAAAGAAAAAATCTAGACCTTTTTTTAAAGCCAATAGTTAAATTATTTTATGGAAGACACTTGCAGGTTGATTAAAAAAAAAAAAAAAAAAAAAAGAAATCACAAATTTATATAGAGAAGGTTTGAATCTGATCCTTTTGGAATATGCCAAACAATGCAGGTAAAATCAAGTAATGAACATTCTGTATAGAAGGAAAGGGAAAGGGAAAGGGAAAGGGAAAGGGAAAGGGAAAGGGAAAGGGAAAGGGAAAG